>NC_068984.1:52094957-52101955 GCF_001194135.2 Octopus bimaculoides
ATATATATATATATATATGTATGTATGTATGTATGTATGTATGTATGTATGTGTGTGCATATGTTTGTGCATTTGTTTGTCCCCCAAGCATCGCCTGACAACCGATGTTGGTGTGTGTTGCGTCCCCCGTAACTTAGCGGTTCGGCAAAAGAGACCGATAGAATAAGTACTAGGCTTACAAAGAATAAGCTCTGAGGTCGATTTACTCGATTATAAAGGCGGTGCTTCAGCATGGCCGCAGTCAAATGACTGAAACAAGTAAAAGAATAAAGAATAAAAGAATATAATCTCTACCATGCTAACATCCTGTAGACACTATTTGACGACGAAGTCTCATCGGCGGTACTCCAGTGTCACTAGATTAAATATGGGATGACGGTTACTGGTACTTTTGTAAAGAAATGGTTGCACAAATTTAATCATATGCATACATCTTTATCTTGTAGGTCACATTTCCATTTGGTATTTGTAAAGCAAATTTGAGAAATTGAAATGTGAAAAGACATTAAACTTCGGCCCGCGTTAGGTGTGATACGTATGTTGCTTCAACTTCTCCGTTTCCACTTGTCATTCATGAATTTTTATTTATTCTCTGTTCATGACGTTCCCTTGTTTTAAATGTTATTATTATCTTTTTTTCTAAATTGAACAGACGATAAGTCTGGTAAAAGAAATCCAGACGAAATATACAACAGTATTTATTTTCCTGCATCTTGGCTTTGAGATCGCGTCTCCCATAGTTTTCCTTTTTTTTTTTTTTCTTTTTTGCATTTCACATTGCGGAATCGTTAGGCAAGTGATTCACAATAAATTGTTAGAATCGTTAGTACGTTGGACAAATTGCTTGCAATAATTAGTTACGACTCTTTACATTTTGAATTTGCACCCCACCCCACTTAGTTGAACTTAACCTTCCAGGAGTCGATAAAATAAAGTACCAATGAAGTTGTGAAGATCGATTTCCTACAAATATACAAGATATGAATGTATTTACAGTATAAGATTTAAAAGACTCTGCTTTGCCCTCGTTTCCATAACAAACAAAATCGGCTTCTAAATAAGAAAGCAATCCTTTTAATATCAAGATTGAATTTAAATCTCCAGGGATAGTTATATTTAATCTTCATCGATTCAAATCCTCATAGAGCCCCGATAAGATCTCGATGGGATACTCTTCGTTATGTAGTACTTTGCTATGGCTTACTCGGGAGAGAAAAGGCGGTGTCCATGACTCTTTTCAGAACTCCTGACACTAATAGAAAAAATGAAGTTATACTTAGACAGGGAATCTAGCCCGAAATGTTTGAAACAGAGTGGGCTTTACTTATGAACCAAGTGATGTTAAACCGGGCGACGAATTAAGTCCACCACACACAAACAACCCCTATGATAGGCTTCCATACAGTTTCTGTCGTTCAAACTTTATTCACACAGCTCTGGTTGACTCTAGTCTACGGTAGAAGACACTCAATATTCTGTGCATTGAACTGGCGCCTAAAGCCACATAGTTGCGAAATGAACTTCACGTCCATATTAAGTTTTATAACTGAAATAGTTCCTAAAAAAACTTACATAGTCGAAATTATTTTTGCTCCATGTCAGACATAGAGTATCACAAGTATTAGGTTACATAATAAACATGCTATTTACACAGAGAGCGATATTGGGTAAACAGTAATTTAGTTTAATTGCTGATTTCAAACACGGACATATTCGGTGAGTTGAGAGGTGACGTTTAGACGATGTAACCGACCTTCGTAGTTGACTGCTACTTGCTTTCTCGACTTTGGAAAATTGAAAAGAATGTCGACCTGGCTAGAGTTTACACTCAGGACGTAAAAACCTGCTTGAATATTGCAGGTATTTTGTCCAGTGTTCCACTACGTTTGCTGTTGATTGCTTTCGGCATAGAACAGGAGTGTTTGTGTATGTTTATGGGTGTGTTTGAATGTGTGTGTGTGTGTGTGTGTGTGTGTGTGTGTGTGTGTGTGTGTGTGTGTGCGTGTGTGTGTGTGTTTGTGTGTGTGTGTGTGTGTGAGTGTGGTGAAAGGTGAGCATACTGTATGCGTGCGTGTGTTTGAGTGTGTGTGTAATCTACATTAATTGTATAAATGAACTGTAAACAACAACTACTATATTGTCACCTGCGAGTTACTACAGTTCTTTTTTTCTGTTCGTTAATTCACTGTGTATTCTTTCCTTACCGTCTGTTTCAGTGTGTGGGCCACGCATTTTTTTCTCAGTCGATGTCGATGGTCTGAATGTGATAGGATATGGGTTGAGAACAACAGAGTCCCAATACTGGTCTCCTTTCAACACCGCTTCACTCATTAATCCTTCACTTTCTCCCCCGCCTTCTTTATCGTCGGTTTCTGCTGCAATGAAATCAAAGAAAACAGCGAGGAGATTATGTCAAAGAAAAATAAACAATTTAAGCAAAATAGAATACACACGTTTCCTGGGAAATGTTACTGATTTTCAAGAAACTGCCCTGTAGTTTTTGTGAGGTATATTACTGCTCAAAGGTTAGATCCTCTCACAATTGCCATATTTCTTTTATCAATTTTAGTCTAGTGGCCATTGTTGAAGGACAAGAAGAAAGCTCTTGATAAACCGAGTCTTGGCTCTGGTTTTAATCCGATTTCTATTTCATCCAGGAAGCCACTAATGATCTTAAGAAAAGTATGATGAAACCAATATTACTACGTGAAAAGTACTTTTGATTTCTTGCGTGGGTACAACGTTTGTTTTTGTAAGGAAGGGTTTTGACAATGGGATCTAATCCAATATGTTACTGGTATTTAGGAGGAGTCAAAATATAACTGCAACAAAGCGGGATTTGAATTTGGACTTGAGAGGAAGAAACTAAATATTAGAAAGCGCTCTCTATAGTCAGCCATTGGTCACCGCAACCTTATTTCAGGTAATATTCAAACAATCACTTCGAATATTGAACACAATCTAAGATTGGAATATTATTGTTAAACTTTGAAATGCATGTTTTGCACTAAATTTAACTCCAAATCTGTACACGTTCTCCCCTTCTCTCATAGTCAAATTATTTATATGTATGGATAATCCTTTTATGTCTTCTTGAACTGTTACGATACAACGTCTTCACTTTTTTCTTTTACTCTGATTCTTGTAATTTGTTACAACATTAAATTTTAGTAAGCTGAATCTATCCCAGTGTACACTGTTATTTATTTTTATTGACAACAAAAGAATGAAAATCAGTGTGAAAACCTGGTGAGATTTTGAATCATAAAGTCAAGATTAAAGTTTATACAGCATTTAATCTCCCGCTCTACGGGATGTTATCAATTCATTCCAATCGTAATAACACTTCTTTTCATAACACGTTAAAAGTATTTCTATTACCAAGAAACTGAAAGGTTGTATTTCTCTTAAACTGCAATGTCATTCTAACATCCGTTCTTAGCATCCTCATTCTGGTTACTTTCTGAAAATGTCATAAAAGATTATTGTGTAATTATGTAGAATGGCTGAAACGAAGTAATTAAATATTTTTCTCAAATTTCCCATTAATCAAAACAGAATGACTAGTGTCTATATTGTTACGAACAAATTCTGTTAACTATTTAACAATTACTTGATACATCTTTAAATATTTGGAACGCTTGACGTATTTGAAAAACGTTCAACGTTTTAAACATTAGCATTAACAGATCTTAGTCTCTCGATTATGATTTTCATTTGCACTAAGTTAGTTTGCCAATTATTCGATATACACACAATTCCGCTAACACCGTTAGGGGTCAAGAACACATGTTACTTTTAAAATGCTATAAATTGATTTAAGATGGCGGCATGCCGGGCGAAATGCTTAGCGGTATTTCGTCTGTCTTTACGTTCTGAGTTCAAATACCACCGAGGTTGACTTTGTTTTTCATCCTTTCGGGGTCGACATTTTAAGTGCCAGTTGCGTACTGGGGTCGATTTAATCGACTGGCCCCCTTCCCCAAAATTTCAGGCCTTGTGCCTAGAGTAGAAAAGTATAAATTAATTTAAGAATGTCGGCTACCCTATAACCCCGTCTCCATCAGAACGAACGAGATATTTTCACACGTCTATGACAGAGCACATACAATCACATTCAAGTGGCTTAAAAAACTCCACCGACTTAAAATGCACATCGTCATTCCGAACAGTTTAGAAACTTTGCTCCATCGTCGAGTAATATTCTCTGTCTATCTTATCGTTACTAGAATGGTCTCTGGTATATTTAATTTGCTGACAGTACACTATTTACACTAAATATACCAATCTCCTTTCCACATCTCCTTTTCACATTTGTGACTTGTTATAACCTTCTTTACCTAAAACTCAACGACTACATTCAGCTAAGGTATTATATAGTCATTAAAATTTATGATCACAAGTTCTATCAACAGTCACTTATTTATCCAGCGCTTGACTTAATATACAGCCGAACCTGAAAGACAAAAGTGATGGAAACTTTTTCCTCTTTCACAAACAAACGATCAGACAAGTCAACTTGTTAAGAGTACACATCTCTGTTAGGTCAATTCCCAAGAGGAGATGGAATATCCAACAAAGTTTACAGTCTTGTTTATCTACAATTTGTGATGTAAATAACTTTTGCCATCTGATTTTGAAGAAACGCTTAATTGTATTGCTTATGACAGCATTATCTCATTTCAGTTATCGAATCGCGATTAAAATCGATATTTCTAATATGAAATACATCCAGATTTACTGGTAAAAATTTAGTAATTTGCAATTGTGGAAAATAAGTTAATAAAAATAATTTCCCAACTATTCGTAAAATCACCTGAAATTTAATGGTACTGTGTATTCAGATTACGGTATTGATAACAACTGATCACAAAATAAGTGAATCTACATCCGGAGATTACTACAGAAACCGTGAATTGTTTGCTGAGAATGTGATAAGATTAAATGTGAATAAATAAAATCTTCCATAGATTTCGAAAACTATCTTTTGCATATTCTATTTTTTCTGTTTTTTAATCAGAATCTCAGAATAAATCTTTCATGAAAATAGTTACGTTAAGGATTTACGTCCATTATGTGGATAATGTTTACATTAAGCATGTTTCAGATATACCGATGAAGTTTTGATAAGATTTCAAGCTAAAGAAGTTTGTAAAGATAATATTACAAAAATCGATTGTTTTAAATCAATAACTCAATATCAAAACGTGTTCTGTTTAAAGTTGTCTTAGAAAGTTTATACAAAAATCCATCCATTCATCCATCTATTCATCCATCCAGCCATCCATCCATACAAACATACGTACATACATACGCACGTAGACAGACAGACAGACAGACAGACAGACAGATAGATAGATAGATAGATACATACATACATACATACATACATACATACATACATACATAAGATATACGGTCGCCAAGGAGAAGTGTTTAGCCATCCGTTGAGCTTCGAGTGGGAGGGTGTCTAACCAGATATGTTTTCTCTTTGCAGGTACATAAATTTAATTGTGCTTTTAAATTGATTATAACTTTGATTATAACAATGAAAATCACTGGTGAAAAATATACCATTAAACATATACGTGGTGCTGCAATTTTATTTCTATGTGACTTAAACAAAGAGGAGAAATATACCTTAATATATCTTGAACTAAATGAACTAAAGTTATATTGCCTAGGTTTCTGAGCGCATATCTACTACATAGCTCCTGACAAATAGTTAAATGTGTCAGCTTATTATATTACAGCTAATAGAACACGCTGAAGGCACTTTTCATTACCTTTCTATTACATCTATTATTTCGTCGTGGTATATGAAGTGACCGTTTCGCTTATTTATCTATATTTCATTGATTTACACACCAATGAATTATGATGACAGCAACTACTATATAGTGTGTGGCTAGAAGAACAACCTCTAGTTCAGCAGCGGCTGATGAGATGAATAGTTAGCAAGACATCTAAATGCTCCCTCGTAGTAAGAATTCATATTTACAACGATATCTCGCAGTAAATTTTCACATTTTCTTTTCATGGTATAATTGAGTTCCTTCATCTTGTTTAATTTTCATAAATTCATAGCACCGACTCTTTGTTGAGTTACTGCCCACTCTCATTGTACAAATACGTCGTCTAGACATACATAAAATTGTAGAACCTTGGTTCATATATAACAATGGTTCACAACTTTTTGTACCTCACAGAAAAGCGTTTTACAAATATCCCCTTTGCATATCCTTAAAAAAAGTGGGTTATTCTATTCAAATAGAAACTAAATTTATCCTATGCTAAATTTATCTTATGCTGTGCCATCCAGCGTGCGCACCTCTTAGATATTTATATGGATTAGTGTCCCTCCCCCATGCTAAATTTATATTAGTGTCCCTCCCCCATGCTAAATTTATATTAGTGTCCCTCCTCCATGATAAATTTATATGGAAGCGACCAAAGAAGGTGAGAACTAATAAAATGAAATTATATTGTACTTTGATGTGTCATCAAGTCTTCTGCTCATTGACAACACAATGTCCGACTCATATTCTAATTCTGGCAAATAGTTTTTTGTGAAAATATGTTTAAAATATAAATATTGTCCTTAGTTTGAAGAAAAATCGCAACACCTCCAACAGTCGATGCTACCACTACCTCCAGCTCTACCTTTGATATCTGCTGCTTTCTTGTGAGCTATCAATCAACGTCCCTAAGGAGACACAACTGCTTGGGTTTAGGATCACTGATATTGAGTTATACTACTGTTGGTGATCTAGATACGTTCCTACAAAGTACAGAGCTAAACGAATCAGCGTTATATGGGCCAATATAATATAGCACAAATGAAGCTACCAGTATGATATAAGGTTTTTAACAATGATACGAAGGTAAATCGATATGACAGGCACTGCCAAACGTCTCGATCATCCAGAGAGAGAGAGACAGAAAGAGAAGAGAGGGAGGGAGAGGGAGAGAGAGAGAGAGAGAGAGAGAGAGAGAGA
>NC_068984.1:52101965-52102757 GCF_001194135.2 Octopus bimaculoides
AGAGAGAGAGAGAGAGAGAGAGAGAGAGAGAGAGAGAGAGGGGGGACTCGTCATATACATCAATCTTATCATTCATCCTTATCATTCATCAAGCACTTTATAATTTAGATAATCTCACACATCTTGATCAACAATTAGAATAAAATTAGAAACTGGGTTTTAAGACTCGTCATTGCCTACTTACACACACGCGCGTGCACACACACACACACGTGCGCACACTGAGTAATACTCCACTTATCGTTACCCGGTTCAGTTCCGATTTGCCTTAGCGCTCATTTTTTTTCTTGAAATCAACAATATTTTCAATTAGATAACAATATGTTATAATAATTGCTTATTGATATGTACGAAACTATAGTTCATACCCATGCATATTTCCTCGTACAACCGAATTGTTCAGACAGTTTCATATATACGTCATGAATAGAAGACAGGCTGTTGACACTATGTGTTGAATGTTAATCTAAGATGGTGAGTAAAAATCATGATAGTAGATGTTAATTAAAATCGTAAGCTTTGACTCAACTGAAAGAAGGTGATGAACTTGGCAACATTAGCGATTAGAACAAGCATGTAAAAGGGAGGCGAAATAAAAATTTCCGTCATGATGACATCACTGTTATGAACAAGGAAGAAGTTTTGTTCAAGGAGTAAACGTTTGTTTGGAAGGTGAATAAGATTGATGTATATGACGAGTCCTCTCCCTCTTTGTCTCTCTTTCCCTCTCCCTCTCCTTCCCTCCCTCCCTTCCTCTCTCTCTCTCTCTCGATATATATATATATATATATA
>NC_068984.1:52102797-52103663 GCF_001194135.2 Octopus bimaculoides
TAAGAGATAATTAAAATTCAGTTGAACTAGGTACTTAAGTTGAGGCACCCAGTCAGTCCGGTAGTATCCGCACACCTCGAAGTAAGGTGAATAAAAGCAAATAAGTAAACAAGGATGTAAAGGTATTAGTGTATAACGGCCGTTTCAGGCGGCTCCATTCAATTAAACAATGCAAGTATTGCATGAATTTGAAATACACCGCCATCTTCGGATGCATAATATAGGTTTTCAATAAACGAGATACTCCATTATAATTTTTATCAAATATTTCAACAGAACTAGAGAATGAAGGAATTACATGCTGCTAATATTGTAGCAGAATTAACTTAAAGAGAAAACACCCTAACTATACTTTGGGGTGGCAGAAAAGAATAAAAATGGGAGTCATGAGATGGTAGCTATATTACCAGCTCATGACGCCCATTGTTATTCTCTTCTGCCACTCCAAAATATAGTTGGAGTATTTTCTCTCTAAGTTCATTCAGCAACATGTAATTCTTTCATTCTCTAGTTCTGATGAAATATTTGCTAAAAATTATAATGGCGTATCCTGCATATACTGGAAACCTATATTATGCATCCGAAGATGGCGGTGTATTTCAAATTGATGTAATGCTTGGATTGTTTGATTAAATGGAGCCGCCTGAAACGGCCGTAATGCACCAATACCTTGACATCCTTGTTACTTATTTGCTTATATATATATATATATATATATATATATATATATATCATGTTTGAAACGCTGAGCAATTCGGTTGTACGTACGAATATGCATGAGTATGGATCATAGCTTCGTAGATATTAATAAACGATTACTCTAATGCATTATCATCCCATTGAAAATATTGTTTTCAACAAAAAAG
>NC_068984.1:52106333-52110683 GCF_001194135.2 Octopus bimaculoides
ATGTACAGTGAAGAATAGAGGTGTGAAAGCTTTGTAAAATTAATAATAGATATAAGAGAAAACCACAGTGTTTGCAGCCATTTTGAAAAATGGAAATGACAGAGGTTTTCGGATATATATTAATAAGGAATGTAGTATATCGCAGCAAAATTCTTTCAGAAGAACTGTATCGAGCCAACGAATTTATGGAAAGAAAAGACAGAGAAGACAGGGAGGGAGAAAGGAGAGGGAAGAAACAAAAAAAAAAAAAAAAAAAAAAAAAAGAAGGATGAAAATGTAAATCTAACAATATGCAACGGAACTAATCAAGTTATTGTGATGATATTGTTTTACATATACACAGAGAAAACAGGTCAAATTTTATTGTGAAACAAAGAAACAAGATCTAAATATTTTCTTTTTACAAAGGCTTACAACAACAGTTAAATATCTTCACTATGTAATTGAAATAATAAATATGAGATCAAATTTCCGACGAAACAGTTCTCATTTTTAAACAAGAAATCTTATAACAAACATAACAACCCCTGCTCTTATTTTGATTTTCTTAATTTTAATAAAGTCAATGATTAGGCGATGGATTGGCAGAATAGTTAGATCATTGGACAAAAAAAAAAATTCTGCAGTATTTTATTCTGATCCTCTTTCAGAGGTCGATAAAATAAAGTACTAGTCAAATACTGGGTCAATTTAATCGGCTGATACTGGTGTATCTAAGCTTTCTTCAAACAAGAGACTATGGCTGAGGATTCTGAACGAATCGAATATGATTACTACTTGAGCTCTCGGGGAGGATGAGGGCGCAAACTCTAACGACTCACAGTATTCCTGTGAAGAACAGCAACCCCTGGTATGTACTAAATTTCAAAACCATTAAAATAATAGAACACTTCCACGAAATATCTTGTATACTGACGGAACATGTGGTCCGTGCGAGTCGACAGATAAAAGAAGAAAGATAAGATTTGTTTTTTTAGATTTTAAAATAGTTTGCTATCTCACTGAAATTCATTTAAATCAACATTATCGTTATTTTTAACAAAGGAATCTTACAAATATTTGGACACATCAACAGCTATGCATTTTTATAGTTTGCGATACGAAAGTAAACAACACATTTATATGGCAGATGTAGAAGAGTTGTAATGGCCAAATGGATTAAGTATAAACCTCTTGGCTCGTTTAATAAAATTCCTATAAATAAAACTCCATAAGCGAGACATTTAAACTTCGTTGGTTCCGTTAATAGAAAATATACTTTTGACAACGCTACAACATAGCAGGTTAATAATATAGCCGTTTTATACTATATCATATAATATTGAGTCTTTATAATATTGGTTTCATATTGAGTCCAGCAATCGATTACATCGACTCCGAAAGGATGAAAGGCAAAGTTGACCTCGGCGGAATTTGACTTCAGAATGTAAAGACGGACGAAATGCTTCCAAGCATTTTATCCGGTTTGTTAACGATCCTGCCAACTCGCCGCCTTTGAGTCTTTACAATATTATAAAGGAATTATATTGCCGCTTAATAACTGCAGTAAATGATTGCTGTCTATTTTATCGACTCTACAGTGAGGAGAGTCAACATCAACTACAGCAGAATATGAACTCAGAACATAGAAGGACGAAACTACGAGTATTTAATTGGTTTTCTTTTTACGATTTAACTAATGGAAAATTTGATAGTAAAGGAAAATGGGTATGAATGATCGTTGATATTGTTTAACCCCAAGTAAGCCTCGATAAGGAAACCTATGCTCGAAGTCATTCTGACTGGGACTATCCCAACTTTTCAGGATATCTACGATTGCATTATCTTCATTTAAGACAATGGGGATAAAATTTGAGGAATATATCGCTGCGATCTTTAGCAGGTCAAGCGACTACCTAGAAGCTCCTCCGCTGGCTTAGTCATCTATTGTATGTAAATTTGGTGAAGTTTCAACGTTAGAGTCAATATCTGGTTTTAACATGCCTTCAACTTTAAGCAGAGGAGGTTGTTGAAATAGTTTCCATGGTATTTTTTGGCACTGCATCCTTAAAGATTAATTATAGTTATGTAATTAATTATTCGGATCTTTTTTAAAACGAGGGCCACATTTTCATATAGAGATCATTAGAATAATATTTTTTCTTTAAGCAGACACAGAAGATATAGAGATGATGACATTGATAAGTGTGATAGGTTTTAAAATGTGCTTATTGTTAGATAATAATAATGATGCTAATGATGATAATAATGATGATGATAATAATAATAATAATAATAATAATAATAATAATAATAATAATAATAATAATAATAATGATGATGATGATGATTTCTACTATAGGCACAGGGCCTGAAATTTTGGATGGTGGGGGTGGATAGTCGAATGCATCGACTCCAGTCCTCAACTGGTACTTATTTTATCGAACTCCGAAAGGATGAAAGGCAAAGTCGACCTCGGCGGAATTTGAACTCAGAACGTTGAGACGGGTGAAATACCGCTAAGCATTTTGCCCGGCGTGCTAACGATTCTGCCGATTCACTGCCTGCACGCATATTGCGTAAAGTACTGTCTGCCTAAGGTCCTTGTTATGACCTGACAAACAGTACAAAATAGACACAGTATCTTTAATGTTGTATACTGTGTGACGTCTATAATAATAATAAGCAAGTATAAAGATCCTGAAATAGAAATTGGCAAAATCTGGAACCTCAAGATTAAAACAATACCTGTTGTCATAGGTGCCCTGGGAATGATAGCAAAAAGGGCTGATTGCTACCTAGCTCAGATACTAGGAAACCCCAAAATGGCTGAAATTCAAATGATAGTGCTCATGGGAACTGCCCATATCCTACGTAAAATGCTATGTAATCTCAAACTTTAAAACAAACTCGTAATTTTCTTATGTTGTCTTAAACATTCTCTAGAACAATACTATATGCAAAACCAAATATATGACACCCTAGGCATAACACCAACATGAACTTCTAGCTTGTTGTCTCTTGGGGTCTCTGACTGAGACTTGAGGCCAACTTGTACAAATACGAAGCAAAAGTCAAACATATAATAATAATAGTAGTAGTAGTAGTAATAATCCTTTCTACTATAGGCACAAGGCCTGGAGTTTGTGAAGAGGAGGATAGTCGACCACATCGACCCTAGTAGTTGACTGGTACTTAATTTATCGACACGAAAGGATGAAAGGTAAAGTCGGCATTGGCAGAATTTGAACTCAGAACGTAAGCGGCGGACGAAATGTCGTTAAGCATTGCGTTCGGCGTGCTAATGATTTCGCCAGCTCGACGCCTTCTAATTATAGTAATAATAATAATAAAATAATAATAATGATAATGATGATGATGATGATAATAATAATAGCAATTTGACCCCAGTATCACTTTGATGACATGCACTGCTCTCTCACTCAATGATAATAATAATCGACTACACCCTTTCGTCAAACCTTGTGATCGATGAATTAAAATACCACTGAAGTACTGTCATCGGTGGTTATCGACTAACACCCTTTGCTAAATCTCAGGCCTTGTACCGATGATAGAAACCATTATTATCATATACTTTCGATTGAAAAAGACTGGTTTATTCATAAACTATAGAAAGGGGAACTATATGCAAACACTGTGTCGACACAAATAAATTTCATGGTAAAAAAGAACCAAAATAAAACAGGATATCAAACTCTGTGAAGTTGCATTTCTTCAATTTTACTTTAATATTTGTGTAATAACGAACAAAAACTCTGCTCTCTGGGTAGGTGTTTCTGTTTAAAGCAAAGTTTGATATTCTGCAGTCATTGATCAATTGTAAATAAAACAATGCCGATGATTGTATATCAGGAACTAATTTGTTTTTTAAGTGTCTTTATTTTAGGATAGGAATTGTCTGTGTTTGCGTTGCTTATTTCAGTAGATTGAACAAACACTGAATTTTTGCGTGTATTACCAAGTCCTGACATGTCTGACGATACCTTTTGGTGTTGAGAAGTTTGTCATACATACAAAGTGGCTGTTCTATTATGCAAATATTGAGATTTCAGGTAAATCCAAAATATGTAAACGGAAGGCTTAAATTTGTATAAAAAACAAAACAAATTTATTATATTTCTTTTATTGTTTTACTTTTACTTGTTTCAGTCATTTGACTGCGACCATAATGGAACACGGCCTTAAAGGATTTCAGTCGAAGAAATCGACGCCAGGATTAATTATTTGTATGCCTAACACTTATTCTATCAGTTGTCAAGCGATGGTGGCAGAACAAACACACACACACACACACACACACACACACACACACACACACACACACACACACACACACACACACACACA
>NC_068984.1:52111072-52112457 GCF_001194135.2 Octopus bimaculoides
TAAAAAAAAAAAAGCCTAGTACTTATTCTATCGATATCATACGCCGAATCACTAAGATACGGGGACGTAAACAAACCAGCACAGGTTGTCAAGCTGTGTGAGGAAACAAGCACAAACACAATGACATACACACACACGCACACATACATACGTACATACATACATACATACATACATACATACATACATACATACATACATACATACGACAGGCTTCTTTCAGCTTCGGGCTATCAAATCCACTCACAAGGCTTCGATCGGCCCAAGACTAGAAGATGGCACTTGCCCAAGGTGCCACGCAGCTGGATTGAACTCAAAACCATATGATTGGGAAACAAACTTCTTACTCACACACACACACACACACACACACACACACACACACACACACACACACACACACACACACACACACACACACACACACACACACACACACACACCACACATAAACACATGTATGTACATGTTTGTGTATGTGTCTCTGTGCTTGTCCCCACACACTAATTGACAACCGGTGTTGTTTTGTTTACATCCCTATTCGACAAAAGAGACCAATAGATTAAGTACCAAGCTTTAAAAATAAATCCTGCGATCAAGTCGTTCGACTAAACCCCTCCAAGGCGATGCTCCAGTATGGCAGCAGTCCAAAGAGTAAAACATGTAAAAGATAAAACATATAAAAGATGAGATAACGTATGTTTTAAGGTTTCCATTAGCTACGTTTAGAACACCTAGTATATCTTAAAGCGTTGTATGTAACAAACCAGGAAAGATAATTTATCATATAAAGTTAGAAGCTAAGGTACCGGTTATATAATTATAATTGTATACATGGAGAACAGCATTTCGAGTATTGAGAAAACGTAAATTCGTAAGTTTCACTAGCTACCAGAATACACAATGGCTGATTAGAAACCACAAGCGATCTCATTTGGAGTGAACGGGAGAAAAAAAAAAGCTTTGATCTCTCTTGACAACAGTTATATAGACTTATATAGATTGACTGAATGTCTGAACGTGAGTTGACTGTTTTATAATTATAAACAACACTCTAGTTGTCTGCTATGTAACTTTTCCAGATTTAAATATAGTACTGTCATGCCATTATCAATTAATTGACATCTCAGTCAATCGTTAGTATTTATCAGTAATCAAATATTCGTAATTGATGTGCAAATTCTCGAATGATTCAAATTAGGCTTGGTTCTTGGAACAGAATAACAACAGAGAACCAGGAGAAAGTTAATGTATGTATTGTTATCGCAGAAATACAACAATACATACATTAAGAGCTCTGCAACAGATAGCTTTTCACATGTTATAGAGGAAGACAAGTATTGATATATGATATCATGCTGTAGACATATATATATATATATATA
>NC_068984.1:52112960-52117945 GCF_001194135.2 Octopus bimaculoides
TATATATATATATATATATATATGTCTGTGTATGTTTGTGTGTCTATGTATATATAGGTGTGCACATGCGTATGTGTGTTTGCACGCATGCATGTATGTACATATAACGTAAGATTGAACTCAGGTAAAATTTCGGTGCATTTCTTATGCACTACCCGATACGAATCTCTGGCTAGCTGCATGATACGAGTGGTAATTAATGTAGATTATGTGAGCAGGAAAAATCCAGGTACTTATCACTGAAAGAATGACTGGTTATGTATTTTCGTAGAGTAACATATAAGACCAATACAAAGATGAAGATATCAGTATAAGAAAAGTCTAATATTGGTTACAATTGTTTCAGTTCGATTTGGTTTTGAGCCTCATTACACATAAATAACCACGTTGCTGCACTTCTCAAGACTTCTATAATTATGCATGATTGAAAACAAAAACGCCTCAAAAAATGTTAGGTGTGACACCTCATCGGACGGTTTCCAAATTTAGCTGTGTGTATGTGTGTGTGTGTGTGAGTGCGCGTGCGCGTGTATGTATATATGTGTGTTTGTGTGTATGTGTGTGTATGTATGTGTGTGTATGTATGTGTGTGTGTGTGTATATATATGTGTGTGCGTGTGTGTTTATATATATACAGCGAGAATGTGTGAGAAATGCTCGGATAGATAGATATGTATGTATGTATGTATGTATGAGCGTGAGAAAAGAAGGTAGACATTATTCATAAACGAACAGAGGTAAAAAATAAATCAAAATATGCTGAAGGGTATCTTTATATTGTTAGAATCAGTAATACAAAATTATGCATTGTTGTACTGAAGTCTGAAGAGACGACAAAGAATATTTTGATAAAGAGTATGTAGGAATATATGTAGTTTTGAGTCGATTTCTTAGTCGGTTCAAACTATTGACTGGCAATTATAAAGAATCTATTCGTACTACTGCAGAGCACACAAAATTTATATTAAGGTAATGAGAAAAGTAGTAGAGGTCATTGATAGAATTCTAGAGACTTCTTTAGTAACGTCACAATGCTAATAGCAATAATAATGATTTCTGATGTTGGTACAAAGTCAGAAATTTTAAGACTGATCGTTTTCGAAGGGATGAAAGGCATGCTTGACCTCAGTAGGATTTGAAATAAGAACGTAAAGAGCCGGAAGAATACCGAATGAATACCACAAATACATTTTTTTGACACTTTAACAATTTTTCCAACTCGCCGCCTTTTCAATTTGTTTTTGTAATTTTGGCTCAAGGCCAGCTATTTAGAGGGGAGTTGACAAGTTTATTACATCGACCCCAGTACTTCACTGGTACATATCTAATTGACACCGAAAGAATGAAAGACAAAGCTAACTTCGGTGGGATTTGAGCTCAGAATATGAAGAGCCTAAACGAATGCCGATAAGCATTTTGTCCGACACTCTACTGATTCAGTCAGCTAGCCACCTTAATAATGCTTTCTACAATAGGCACAAGGCCTGAAATATTGGGGAGGGGATAAGTCGATTACATCGACCCCATTGCTCAACAGGTACTTAATTTCATCGACCCCGAAAGATGAAAGATAGAATCGACTTAAAAGATGCAAAAGACATTGGTACAAAGCAGCAAAACAAAAGTTCTTAACAGGTACACAAATTTATAATAAAACCAAAGAGGTAATGAAATTTTAAACAACGAAAATTCCCCAATAGGAGAACCTCTGAGAGTTACCCGTAGAAACCCCACCAAAAGTAATCATTCTGACCACTTAGGCAGACGCTTTTCCTATTCAGTTCTTCTTTAATCTAAAAGCGCATGCTCAGAGCGAGTCCGTTCTCTTGTAATATGCTTGCCACTCTCATCCACCTCTCAACAGATTTACTGGAATATGACACTTTCTCTCCACCCTCAGTTTTCGTTTCAAATGAAAACTGAAGAAGTTGAGTGCTTGGGCCAGAGAGAAAAAAACATCTGTCTTCAGCCCTTTCAGTCCTGTCCGCCACGCAGCCTCTTTTGCTATGGCTACCAGACAGACAAAAGCAAAATGATAAGTAAGAAGAAAAAGGAAAATTAACAACAGAAATTGTTGAAAGGTTAAAAGAGAAAATTAAAATTTGACTAGATAATACCATGCGAAAACAGTGATTAAAAAAAAAAGTACATGGCTGATACTTGAAAAGGTTGAAGTGAACGGAAGCAGACGAAGAAAATTCACAACAGTAGCTGAGAAACGCAGAACAAATAACTGAAACCGAGGGAATCTTGATTGCAGCGCAAAGCCTTCCACAAAATATCACTAAAAGCATGTAACGAAGCAGAATAGGAGGAGTTGGAGCACAAACAATAAGTAACTTATAGAATTCATGAAGATGGAGAAGAAACAATTAACCATATTGTCCACTAACCACGGATGCAGTCTTAGCCATCCTCAGGCATGACAGAGTTAAGATTTGCATACACTGAAAGTTATGCCAGTATTATGTAATACCAACAAAAAGAGATGGTATGTGCATATTCTTGGATATACCAATACACTCACCCAGGGATGTGTACGCATGCGTGCGTGTGTTTGTGATTATGTGCATGCATATACACACATATATTATTGTTGTTGTTGTTGTTGTTGTTATTATTATTATTATTACTATACAGCCTTGGGAGTGGATTTGGTAGGCGGAAACTGAAAAAAGCCCGTCTATATGTATATATATATATATATATGTGTGTGTGTGTGTTTGTGTGTTTGTGTGTGTGTGTGTGTGTGCGTGTGTGTGTGCGTGTGTGTGTGCGTGTGTGTTTGTGTATGTTTGTTGTCTGTGTGTCTTCCCACCATCGCTTGACAACCGTTGCTGGTGTGTTTTCATCCCTGCTATTAGCGGTTCGGCAAAAGAGACCGATAAAATACGTACTAGGCTTGCAGATAATAAATCCTGGGGTCAATTTTTTTCGACTAAAGGCGGTGCTCCAGCATGGCCGCAGTCAAATGACTGAAACGAGTAAAAGAATGTTCAATAGGCAATTCATCTGAAGAAATTGGCATTCTTCCAAAATATTTTTAGCATATGACTTATTTTGTTTTTCCCAGTGTATCTAAACACCCTTTATTGTGTTTTACCAAAAACTACAGGAGAGCCATAAATTTAATAATATTTATCTAATACACACACACACACACACACACACACACACACACACACACACACACACACACACACACACACACACACACACACACACACACACACATACATACACACACACATATATATGTGTGTATATATATCAGAGGTTTTAGTAACCTGTCAGATACATTTTGTAAATATGCATTGATACACAGAGATCAAGATTAATCTATGAGATAATATTGTGAAGGGTTCAGTAAAAGTAATGCTTAAAAATCAAAGTAACAGATCCAGCAAACGATAACGTATCTGTCAGAGAAAGGGAGAAATTATCCGAATATTAGGATATGGAAAAAGGGCTACGTGGACCGAAAAGAGAAGCAGTCCCTAAAACAATAGTTGTCTTGGAAATAATTTATGAGACTGGTGCGCTGCCCACTGCGCTACCGAAGCACTAACTATTGCATATGCGAAGGCATTGAGTTGCGATCGGTACTGCGGTAAAAGTGCCGTCGGACAAAATGTCTTGCAGCATTTTTCTGGCTCTAATCGTTCCATGTCCAGATTCCGTCGAGGTCGACTTTACCTTTCCATTACTCTAGGCCCGATAAAATAAAGTGCTAGGTAAGTACTAGGGGTCAATGGTATCCACCAACTCTTCCCGTAAAATATCAGGCCTTGTGACCCAATTAGAAACCATTGACGGTAAGCTCGCAGATTCGTTAGAGTTCAACTTCCGCCGAAATCGGCTGCGCTTTCATCTTTTCAGGATCTATAAAAAAAAAGGAATACCAGTTGAGCACTGGGGCCTGTGTAATTGATCTCTCTCTAAAATACTGATCAAGTGCCAAAATTGGTGAGCTAGCAGGATCGTTTGTAGGTCGGACGAAATGCATTGCGGCATTTCTTCCAGCTTTCTGTTCTGAGTGACACCGAGGTCGACTTCGCCTTTTACCCTTTCGAGGTTGATAAAGTACCAATTGAACACTTATACCACCCACTAAAATTGTTGGTTTTGGGCCAGAGTTTGAGACTAGACTATGATTATTATTATTATAATTATTACTATTATTATTATTATTACTATTATTATTGTTGTTGATGTTGTTTTTATCATCATCATCATTATTATTATTATCACTATTAATATTAATCATTACTATTATAACCACCACCACAATTACCACCACCATCATCATCATCATTCTCATTATTATAGAGTAACTTTCAGTTTAACAAGAATGAAAAGAGAAGCAAATATTTTTGTTTCCTTTAAAAAGGAATTAATTAGCTATCGATTTCTGCTGAAAGATATCGAACAGCTATTTTTTTTTACTACGACACAGAAACAGCACTGTTTTGGGCGGTTATTTATAGAGGTTTCTGAAATAACTTCCGGCGCATAGCAAATGGCGCATCCCATTTGCATTATAAACTATTTTAACTTTTTCTTTTTCTGCTTAGCTTCAAAGAGGTTTGAGGTTAGAATCTTCAGAGCATACTTACAGAGTGTCTCTGACACGTTACTAACAACTCTTAATATGTTATACAAATGTATTAAACTTGTAATTCTCTAGCTGTTTGTGGTACAACACAAGAAAAGATGTTTAGATACACTGGGAAGATTAGAATAGCTGGTATGATAAAGGTATTTTGTAAAATTGCCAATATTCTTCATTTGGTAAGATATGTCTATGCGTTTGTGTGTGTTTATTGATTGACAATGTATATACAATATATGTCTATATCTATCTGTCTATCTATTTCTCTCTCTCTCTCTCTCCCGCTCTTTTTATGTGTGTGTGTATACATACATACATACATACATACATACATATACATATATATATATATATATATATATATATATATATA
>NC_068984.1:52118114-52120413 GCF_001194135.2 Octopus bimaculoides
ACTGGAGCAACGTGAAATGAAGTGTTTTGCTCAAGAATACAACGCATCGCCCGGTCTAGGAATCGAAACCACAATCTTACGATCATGATGCTGACACCCTAACCACTAAGCCACGCGCCTCCACACATACACACACACACACACATATATATGTATGTATGTATGTATGTATGTATGTATGTATGTATGTATGTATGTATGTATATATATATTCATACCTAACTACCTATCTATCTTGCTAGCTAGCAAGCTTAGCTTTCTGTCTGTATGTCTGTTCTACATTATGAGTGGGGAAATCTTCAAAATATTAGTCACGGAACGCCTTGCGTCAGTGGCGAAGTGACCGAGGAACCAATCAAGATAAAATCTCTGAAGTTAAACACAGATCTTTTGAGTTGAGGGAATTGATGTATAATATCCTTAAGGATGCATAGTTTCTTTCATATCCTTACTTCACTACCAACTAGGCTGAAATGCCGGGATGTACCTGACGTTTTCGCTAGCCGCTGCTGGAAATATTTTCGTTTCTCTCTTATGTAAATTGTTGTTCCTTTTTTTAAACACAGCCCATCCATAAGAGTTGTTTACTCTGAACGAGTACCGCAGTAAATTGCCTTTCAATGATGTAATTACATTAAATATAATACAGAGATGTGTGTGTGTGTGTGTGTGTGTGTGTGTGGACGTCGTCCGCTCGATTTCGAGCATAACTAATTTCTCATTATGATAACTACTTGTAACGGGTTTCAAAACATTGTACCATAGACCTAAAATGATAGCCGAGCCCTGATTTTTATTTGAAGCATTTTGTAGCAAATGTAGCTCATAATTTACATAAATAAAGTGTTGTATTTAGTATTGTATAAATTGCTGTCACACAGAAGTCGTAATCCAGTTTTTTCAGTTAAAATCAAGTATAAAATAGTGCAATTTATTGATATTATTTTGGTTGACGCTCAAAGAAGAATGGTAAGAGAAAATGTTATAACGTTTCGCGCATAGCCCTTCTTCAGATACCAGAGGGCAGTACAAGTGAAACTGGGTAGAGAAGAAAGAGGAAAAAGAAGGTAAAAAACAAGAGAGCACCAGGAAATGTCGCACGTGGGTTCGGTTCATGTTTGACTTATATGTGTAAGGTATATGTGTACGTGTTTGTGTGTGAGTTTGTGTGTGTCTCTGTGTGCGTGCGTGTGTATGAGAATGTGTGTCTGAATGTATATGTACGTAAATGTATTAGTCTACATGTCGGTATGTGCGCGTGTATGCACACACAAACGCGCGCGCGTGCACACACATACATACACACACGCATGCATACATATAAATATATAATATATGTATGTATATAAGTGTATACGTGTATATATATATATATATATATATATATATATATATATATAGAGAGAGAGAGAGAGAGAGAGAGAGAGAGAGAGAGAGAGAGATAGATAGATAGATAGATAGATAGATAGATAGATAGATAGATAGATAGATAGATAGATTTATTTACATACATATATATATGCATATATGTATATGAATACACACGAACACATACCCCGATAAAAAAAAAGGTGTGGAAGAGAAACTGTCTGCTGCTATAATTCGTATTGCCAGACAAAACAAACATATTAAATGTTTATAAATATACTAAAATATCAACTGAATATTTTGATCTTTATTAAGCATTGAAGTACATAGGCATCGATGCTGATATATTTCGATAATCATATTGATATATAGTTTACCTGCCAATTCTGATAGATAGACTGAGACCAGTCTCTAACAAAATTTCATACCACAAAATACAATATGGAACTCTAACATATATCTGTTCATCTATTAAAGTAGATATATATATATATGTATATATATGTTTATATGTTCATATATATATATATATGTTTGTATATGTACATGTATATGTATACAAATACATATATATATATATAAATATATATACATATATTTATATTTATATATATGTATATATGTGTGTGTACACACATATATATTACATTTACATATATAGATGTATACTGATATATATATATATATATATGTCCGCATACGTCACACACACATATCCACGCAGAATCATATTTTCTGCCTGACGAAAATATATAAAATATATTTTGGTTTTATCATTCTAAAAGTTTTAACTGGAAATATATCGGTAATTTTAGGTAGACGGGAAAATCATTCGATATATTACGATCTTCAATTTAGAAAATTCGAAGTTTTCCAACTCGATAAAGATCTGATTTCATAAATATACTACGTGTTGAAGTGATATTTATTA
>NC_068984.1:52121112-52124057 GCF_001194135.2 Octopus bimaculoides
ATATATCATAACTACCTCCAAGAAGAAGAAAGACTGGAACGTGAAGATGTGTTCATTGATGAAACCTATCAACAACAAGGCAGCTAAACATTTGATTGTCCTAATATAGTTATCTGTTACCGAAATAGAAAAGTTTACATATTTCTACTTGGCCATTTAAAAGCATTTTTTTTATTAGATAACACATCTTCCCACAATTGAACGAAATTTCACTTACCTTTCTAAAACAGCAGCAACAAAAATAACTTCTACTTATTAGGACTATCTAAATTCTAAGGCCATCGTCAACCTTGTACCACACATTTATGCGTATGCCAAGACTTTACAAAATCTGTTTTGTAGAAGACTATCAAGTTGTCTATGCACACAAGTCGCTCCTCTTTATGCTACCGATGTTGCCTGAGAAAAAAGGCAAGGCAAGCGCCGATACAAGTTGACACCTTCTGACGTTCTACCAGTTCTGACAATTCACCGTTCGAGATTGGTAATTTTTATCGATTCAGAAAGGCCGAGAGGTAAATTGGCCTCGGCGAGATTTTAACTCATTCAGAACGCAGAGAATCGGAAGAAATACCGCGATGCATTTTATCCTATGCTTTAATGACTCTTACAATTCACCACTGCCATAATTCATACGCACGTAATGTCTAATTACATCTTGTAATTCTCTTCAATCGGGATACGCGATGCTATTATTGCAGTGTAACCGATGTGGCGTATTGTTAAGTTAGATGATAACCAATTTCCACAACTGTTTTTATTTTTAATGATTTTTGTGTAATGATGAATGGTAGCCTCTCATGACCTATTTGCTGGACCTCCAAGACTGATTGGCAAAAGAGAAGGTGAAAACAAGACTTATTGGCTGGTTGTCCTTAGAGTGGAGTTCTAGCTCGAATGCTTGCTACAAAGTGAACTCTGCTGAAAGCCCTCAACTGACATGTAACAGTGTTAAACTGGATGACTATTAAGCTTACCACTGTTTTGCTTCAGTATCATATCATGGACTAATGGTGCAGTACCATATCGAGGAGAAATGGTGCAGAAGAGTAAAGGTAGAAAAAAAAATATCGAAATTAAGTGATAAGCATAAGAATGTGATGCATCAATAGTTCCCACCCATTTACTGTCGCCACCCGTTTTTGTCTTAGCGATAAACTTCCATTGCATTTTAAAAAGTATTTCATACTTGTCATGGAGAAATAATCCCGTTTTTTGTTAACAGTAAATACGCTGTAGCCCTTATGTCTATGGCTTATTGTATAACATATTTACAGACATTTTACATTTTAGCATGAATTTCAAAAGTAAAAAGATTTTATTTTCTGCGAATCACTTAGGTGGAAACCGCTGAGTTACAGTGCAATGCTGCCGTTGCTTGTGACATTTAATATTCTTTTAATCGTTTCAGAGATTACGGTGCCTTTATCTGCAAAGAAGCATGTCGATAATTCTTCGGCTTAGATAAAGACGATAATATCTCTTTGAATAAAAAAAAAGTTTGATATTTGTTTTTGAAATATAAATTCTTGTTCTTTAGAATAACAACATAGAACTCAATTAAACTGAATTTGTTTTGAAGGTAAATGGAGGTGTAGAACATGTTTTTTTTAAAGATTTAAACTAAATGTGGATACAGATACAAAGGACATAAGAAAGAGAATCTAACCTTAAAGTGAAATGTTTAAAACTAGCGTAGCTCTACCATCATTGCTTGATATAATAACATAAAAAGCGCATTATAACAACATTAAAACACCGGTTCTTTCAGTTGTGGTAATGGCATTCTTCTTGTAAGAAATGTAATAGCGAGCGCTTAAGAATTATGTTTACATAATAAAAGCAACGATCATTGAATACTGTTACATTCTAATGGGAAAAATATTTTATTTAATTTCTCTAAAGTCAAAATCATTTTGTTTTACATTCTCACAAAGACAATAATGCACATTTAAATAAGGTTGCTGCAATATTTTCTCTTCATCAAACTGTTCTTTTATGAGTGGTGTATCTTACACGACGGTGAGTGCTTACATTTTACTGTACAATCTTTCTGCAGAAATGCAATATTATAAATAACAGTTCGGTAATGTGAAACAAAACGCCATTCGATTTTCAAATAAGTTCGCTTCAATGAAAAATATCTGAATTATCCGCTAACATTTTGTTGTTAAAGATGAGCAACATTGCGGTACATTGCTGTTAGCGTTCTATGTGATTAGCAGAAACGCTAGAGCAGCAATCAAAAATGTTGTAATATTTAGTTACTACTCGTGTTCTTAGTTCTAATCCCACCGAGATCACCTTTGCTTTTGATTCTTTTGTGACGATGAAATAAGTACAAATCAACAAAATTAATATAATAAGGGTCGATATAACTGTTGTAATGTGGATTCTCGTCCACTTATATGTTATTGTAGGCACTGTAATATTCTTGTCACCACTATTATAATGTGTCTGTATTCCGCATCTTATAATCTTTGACTCGTCTATCGTGCTAACGCTGATAGCTCCGCAAGATAATGACTTTGAAACGTCTACCTTGACAGTAACTCGAACTCGTATATAACACGTATCTGACACTGACTCCAACTGAGAACTCCAACTGAGAACAAGGACTCTACTACTACTGTTTTCTTTATTTGGCACTATGGCCACAACACAGATGGGGACACTACAAGGACAGACACAACACCACAATGGGGACACAAAACATAAACCGAATGACAATGAGATGTTATATAATGAAGAAATGAAATGGCTGCATGGGCCCCATAACCATGTAATACCATTTGAATCGTTTATATAAACAATTTACCATCGTTCACTTTTTCTGTGTAATTCTTAATTATCTGTTTTTTCTCTCTTTTTTTTAAAAATTATATTTATAACAAAAAAACACTTTTTTTTCGTTCTTTTTTTTTAGATTTTTTTTTTTTTTTTTT
>NC_068984.1:52125659-52128384 GCF_001194135.2 Octopus bimaculoides
CGAACAATATCAACAATTAACACCAATGATTGACACTCAATTTTACAACAAAAAATACTCAACTTTGCAACTCACATAAAAACTCTACGTCATCGACAACTCAAATTCCAAAAAGACTCTACTACTACTGACCTCCTACAATGACTGACTGTCTGACTTTATAGTGACTTTCCCATACCACTTTGTTACGTAGGAAGGGGAGTACCATTTTCCCTACAACATCTCCCCTTTTAATTTTTCCTTTTCTTTGGGAAGCAAGTAATTTTATTTTACTTTATTCACCCCTCCTCCCTTTTAGCGATTTTTTCCAACTTGAAATTTTTTCTTTTTGGCGTCTATTTGTAGGAGCTCTGTGTTCTTCCTTTTTCTTCCAACTATATGCGTGGGTTCAACTACCTGTAACGGTGTTGGTATCGGGAATGTGTCATACAGCCTAATCCTTCCAAAAAAATATTTGGAAACAATTAAAAAAATGTTTGTCTTAGTTGTTCGACTTCATTCGAATTTTTGGCCGTGCCGACTACATTTTCACAGAGAACGCTAATGGGGATATCTCACATTCTAAATAACTCCATGCATTCTATGCCAAAATAGGTTTAGTGATATTTTCATCACATGAATGATTGCCCTTTTTGTTTCACCTCGAAATGTTACATTGCAAATACATTTGCTGATGAAATATAATTTCTTTCCTGTAACACCATATACTACTTTATTTAATTTAAATAATTTCGGCTTTCCGATTTGTCGCCATGTTTCTTCATTTATGATAGTGATGTCACTACCCATATCTAACTGCATTTTGACACTAGTGGTCTCGATTTTCACCTTGATGAATTTTTTCGTTTGTTGTACAAACTTTTTTCTCTAATGACAAACTATTTATTCTCGTTTGGTCCAGTTTTTCGTCAGTGCGATTTAATGTTTACTGTACTCCTACAAGGAAAACAGTTTGCTTCTTTTGAACGGACACTCTTTTCTCAGGTGCCTACCACCGCATGCCATACATGAGTTTATCTCCTGTTAAATATAGTGTTTTTTGTGAAACACTTTATCCATCTTTCGTCTCATCCATACTGGTTTTATCTGAAAACAATCTCTGTCCTGGATTTCTTTTGTGTCGTGCCTTACTTTTAATATCATATCGTACTCTTCTGACAGTTTCTGGGGAGTTATATCCTGATTCATTTCCAGCTTTGTGAGAATTTTCGTTCTGACTTCTGCGTCCTTTTTAGCAGTAAGTTCCTGAACAAAAATCAGGCACTTGAACGAGTCTGGAGTTAGTTTATCCAGTTTAAATCTCTCGCATTCTCTGTTCACTCTACCCGCATATGTGGTAAAGTCTTCGTCATCACTTTTCTCAGTGTTCGAACACAGTGTTGACCAACGATGTTTTTTCACTAAACGTCATACACAAAATGTCAATTGTGTCCGTGAAATTTACGTCAGAAACTTTTTTAGACAATGTAATATTAGAGTATTTCTCGTGCTCTGTCGTCGCCAGTTTCCTCAGAATTAGACGCATAGATAGATAGATAGATAGATAGATAGATAGATAAATAGATAGCTAGATATGTGTGCGCGCGCGTTTGTGTGTGTCACTGTCGCTTCGCAACCGGTGTGGGTGTATTTAGGTCCTCGTAACCTAGTAGTTCGGTAAAAAAAAACCTTAAAAAACTAGAAAATAAGTACTGAGGTCGAGTAGTTCGAATAAAATACCCTAAGGTGATGCCTCAGCCTGGTCGCAGTCTAATGACTGAAACAAGTAGGTGCAAAACCTCAACTTTGGTGGAGGAATATACATGATTATATCAAACTCCAATGCTTGACTTGTACTTTATTTTATCGATCTCAGACGATTCAAAGGCAAAGTTGACCTTACTGTATAATATCGATTTCTATATTTGACACAAAACTATTGCAACATTTTTTGATACGAGGTGAGGAGATGGTATAGCCGATATAACTGATCCAGTTGATCGCAGATACTTATTATATCGACCCTCCAAACGTATTTGGAGACAGAATTCAAAGGAATTCAACTGAATGTCACTGGGCCTTTTCTATTGAGTCTCGATTCCGAGGACTCATAGGTTAGTTTACCTGTCTCCTGTGGCGTATAAGCGACCGACACCACGACATTGCTCCAAAATGGGACGTTAGTCCGTCGCATGGTTATTCATTTACAGCTGAGTGAACTGGAGTGACGTAAAATTAAGTGACGTGAACTTTTGCTTATGAATATAACGCATGGCCCGATCCGGGAATCGAAACCAAGATCTTGCGATTGAGAGTGCAGCATGTTCACCACTGGGCCAAGCACCTTCATTTCTTTGAGTACGCTGCCTTGTAGGAATGTATTTACATACTACAAAGCAAAGTATTTTGTCTGGCGCTTTACCAACTCTGCGCCAGCTTGATTTGGGATGACCTTGGAATTTAAGTAAAACAAGAGAAAGGAACACTAAATAATTAAGACATAAGGCTAAAAATATAAGGACGAAAGCAAAAGATTGTATCGACTCTTGTGATGGTTGTTTGGTAGCATCATTAGAACCTCAGATATTTGTCCCGGCACTTTGCAATCTGAATTCAAATTCCGTTGTACTCAACCTTGTGCTTCGTTTTTTTCTATATCGATGAAATAAAGTATCAGTAAACTGCTGGAGTTAATTTTCTCTCTTTCTTTCCCTCTCGCTCTCTCTCTCTCTTTCTCTCTTTCCCC
>NC_068984.1:52128434-52135668 GCF_001194135.2 Octopus bimaculoides
TCTCTCTCTCTCTCTCTCTCTCTCTCTCTCTGAAAATCAGCAGATATTTGGCTGGTTATTTTCATTGAGTTGAGGTTGCCAGCAGGCTCCAAGTCCAGATAAAATTGGAGGATTGAGGCAAGAACTAGCAACCATTACTCCTTTAAAAGAAACTAGTTTATCAAAGAAACTGTACAAGGAAACATTTACATCCCAGAGGCATTTAAGGCGGGCATGGCTGGATCTCTGCGTGTGTTGCAGTACATGACAGACTAAGGACATAACTGCAGATTCTCCCGGAAGGATGAAATGCAATGTTAATCTCGGCAGGAGTAAATCCTGCGAGACATTTCGTTCTGCAGACTACTGACCTTGCCATTTATCATCATTTAGAAAAAGCTGATGATAGTGAAGAAGCTGCAGCAGTAGTAGTTACAGTGATGGTGTGGCGGCGGCGGCGGTGGCGGCGGTGGCGGCGGTGGTAGTAGTTGTAGTAAAATATGAGAATATATGATTAATATTGAGGATGTGTGAATCTGCAACAAGGCCTGTTAAACATACCATCTGTGTTAATATTTCATACTTACATTGTGTGGCAACTCTATTTCCGGCTCAGCATTGTGCTTATATTGCTGATGTGTGAAAGCAGCAGCACGTTTAGTAAAATGATATACGAGAGGACAATTCAATTATATTATTTCTTCTCTTAGTATTGGCAATGTGTAGCTTCTCTTATCAGTGTCATAAACAAATTAGTCAGTGAATGCAAAGTGCAATATAAAATGAAAGATGACCGGAATGACTAATTCAAGTTGAAAACACCAAGAAATAAAAGAATTATAGAATCAGCGAATCAGAATTGCGGTTTGAGAATGTTTGATGAAATGTCATTACTTCATTGGGATGAATGAAAAGAAAATTTAAGTCTCAAGTGGAAGCCAGAGATGATAACTTTGTAGCACTTCATAGAGTACCGGAGATAGACTAAGACACTCGAGTAATTATAATACAAATATTGGCAACTATATATATTAGAACAAATAGTATAAAGTCAAGTGAGTTGCAGATAGTGTTATGATTCCAGTCGAGTAATCGCTTCCTGTCACTAGCTCGGCGCTTGTGTCCATAGCGAAATAAAATTAAATCTTGCGCTCCATTCCAACTCGTTGCAAATCGCATCAAGAAGGAAATGCTGGTTAGTTCTAATGATACATTGGGTGGTAATAACTTCGCTGTAAAGCTCATCTTCATGTAGTGCTGTTGTTGTTGTTTAATATACTGGGTATGACTTTAAACTGCATCTGGTAGCGGGATCCTGGCTCAGAAGTTCCAAGGTATTGAGGAGTGTGGAACCACCTCTTAGCTCTTTTTTCCACCGGGTCTAATCAGGCCTGGAGTTGAAGCACCTGTCATGGTTCTTGCTATGGATTAATTAGTATATCAGAGCTTGCATACCTATGCATGTGAAGGCTGGAACTAGTGGTCTTTGCGAAAGAAACCATCATGGTTCAACGAAGGAGAAGGCGGCTGCAGCATAACATTTTGGGATGCAGAGAGCAAAGTGAGGAAAGTAAGATATCTTGATCATCCACTGCATCTGTCCCTATCCCTAATCATTTTGATCTGGTCTTGCTACTGGATAGTCACATATGCTGCCGCCTAATTTATTATTACCTACCACAACACAGTCGTCTGTCGAAATATCATTATGCGCACAGAAGATATATACATTGACACGCGCGCACACACACACACACACACAGACACACACACAAACACACACAAACACACACACGAGTGAGTGGACAAACGGAAGAAAGAGGCACTCACCACATGTGGTAGGAGTTACAAATATTATCTAAAACCAGTTCGATTCCGTCCCATGCAACATAAAGTTTCGTAGTCACAAAAACCTAGCTCCTGAGCCTGACAAGCTAGGTTTCTATGACGAACCTACGAAACTTTATGTTGCATGGGGCCGAATCAAACTGTTTTAAAATAATAATAATAATAATAATAATAATAATAATAATAATAATAATAATAATGGTTTCTTTATTAACCACAAGGGTTTACATTAAGAAAAACATTATGGACAGCACAGGACAAAACAGAGAACGTGTGTGTTGTGAGACAAAAAAGAAATCAACAAAAAAGAAAAACTCCATAAAACCCCTGACTTTTTGGGTAGGTGACTTTTTTCCTTTCCTTTTTTTTCCAACTACAAGCATATGCTCAGGGCAGGCCCGTTCATTCGTACCATTCTCGCTACTTTCATTCACCTTTCAGTAAACTGGCTAGATGACAACACTTCCCTCTCTACCTTCATTTTTCTTTTCAAGTGAAACTTGAAGTTCATCAGGGATTGGCCAAAGAGAAAAGCCCCTTCAATCTCGTCCACCATATAAACTCTTTCACCATGGCCACCAGGCATGGAAACACAGCCTTTCCTTCCCGGTTAAAGGAAGGCGCTCTTCACGATGGATTCAGTTGACAGCCAGATCCGTCCCACACGCGACAGCACGTGTTCGACATAAACTCACAGGTCAGTAATGCTCCTGCACTGGATGAGTGCATCCAGGACCGTCTCGTCGTCCTGCACGCATCTCGGACATACTCGGCTGGTGGCACTTCTGTGCCTGTAAAGTTTATCTCGAATAGGCAAAGTTCCCCGATAGCACTGTCAGGTCAGAGATTTTTGGAAATTATCCATCGGTTCCGGGCCGAAAGCTCACCGGAAAAGAGTGACTAGCTGATCTTCGACGCCCAAGAACATCGTCGTACTTTTCCTCCACTAATCCTCTAGAAAAAGCTAAAGTGGACGTCCCACCTATCGCACTGTCTGATTGGCTGAGGGCTGTGAGCGCTTGAAGACATTCCACTTTCCAAATGCTCCCCCTCAGTCACTGTTTTACCCGGGACTCCAGCTCCGTTAAAGAAGCTAGCTATGGAACAGCAACTACACCTGTTCACCGTCAAGGAAGCACTGTCGTTGCCTCAGCGCATCATCAACCACGGCATGCCCAGGCCACCACGCAGAGGGTGTTGACAGCAGATAGGCCGCCTGACCATCGGGATGCGTCCCTTCCACAAGAAGTGGAAGAGTATACGCTCCAGCGTAATCAGACGGTGGCCAGGACAAGTCACAACGGTCAGGGGATTGTAGATGACAGAGGCGATATACGTGTTAGCCACCTCTGCCCAACCTTTCGGAGATAACTTTCTCCCGGCTCTTTTCAGTTTTTGTCCATCTGGAGGTCTGGACTGAACCAGACACCGAGTTGTTTAACCGGTTCGTCCGTCTAGCGCTCAACGACGCAGTTGGGCAGCATGGACTTGCTTCTCCAGGTGCCGAGCCGAAAGCCCACTGATTTTTCCTGAAACCGCCTCGTAGTCTCTGAGAGCGGTGCCGATCATTTCTATGTGATTATGATCCGATACTACTACGGTGACGTCCTCGGCATATGCCAACACGCATCTCCCACATCTTAGGTCACGCGGGATGCCTCTCAACGCCTCCTTTCATGATGTTGAACGGCTCTGAGAGGTGACCGTTCACTCTGTCACTGAACAGATGTCGCTGTGCATTGCAGAGATCCAGCCCCTGAATACAGGCCCGAAGTTGTCAATATAATCCCCTTTGTTCGGGTCTTTTCTCAGCAACGCCACCGCTCCTCAGCTCACAAAACTAGTAAACGTTTGCTAAGCGGTCGCCAAACAAGTCTGGTATATAAGCATAAAACTCGTAGGGCAGACCATCTAAACCAGGCGATTTACCTTTCGTGCAGCTAGCCATTACTTCCCGTATTTCAAAGGCTATTATCGACCATTCGCAGCGCTCCGCCTCAATAAAAATCCTTTCTACTATAGGCACAAGGCCTGAAATTTGCAGGAGGAGGATAATAATAATTGCTTGAAGACTGTATCGAAAGGAAATGCTATCGACAATTACAGGCCTATTTCTTGCCTTTCATTAATATGGAAGTTACAGTCAGGAGGGATTGCAAAAGAAATGTACAAATTTCTTGATGATAACAACATTTTACCGAAGGAACAAAAAGATCCTAGGAGATGTATTAATAATAATAACCAATTATTGATAGACAAAATGGTAATGCAAGATTGTAAGCGAAGGAGGACGTGGTATGAGTAAACCCCAGAAGGAGTCATCCAGAATGGAAATTGCAAAATCCTGTGGGATGCAATGATTCAGTTCGATCACCTGACCAGACATCGGAAATCGGACATTGCTGTGGTGAATAAAAAAGAAAGAACATGCATGATAATCGACATAGCATGCTTCGGTGACAACAGGATCAATGAGAAAGAAGAAGAACAAATAAACAACTATGACGATTTGATGTGGGAAATACGAAGGTTGTGGTCAATGAAGAGAGTAGACGTGAAAGCAATAGTTATTGGTGCGTTTGGAAGTATCAACACTCAGCTATCAACATGGCTCAAAAAGACGGATTCAAATGTAAAAGTAGAATACCTACAAACCCCCCCCCCAAAAAAAAACTCCAAGAATTCGCTGCCGTGTTCTTGGAGCATGACCAATGACCAGTAAAGAAGTGTCACCTTAGTCTGCTGACTGTGGACAGCTGACACTTTCCATCATACCCAGCAAAATAGGCTGAGAGTTTTCATTAAATAATAATAATGATGATGATGATGATGAGGATGATGATAATAAAAATAATAATAATAGATAGATAGATAGATAGATAGATAGACACACAGACAGACACACACACAGACACACAGATACTGTAGATAGTTAGATAGATAGATAGATAGATAGATAGATAGATAGATAGATAGATAGATAGATACATACATACATACATACATAGATTGTAGGCACAGGCATGTTTGTGTTGTAAGACATCAGCTTCTCAACTGTGTGGCACCTTGGACAAGTGTCTTCCACTATAGCTTCGGGCTGACCAAAACGTTTTGAGTGGATTTGGTTGACGGAAACTGAAAGAAGCCCATCATATACATACATACGTATGTATGTATGTATGTATGTATGTATGTAAGTATGTATTATGTATGTATGTATTATGTATTTATGTATGTATGTATGTATGTATGTACGTATGTATGTACGTATACTTCCAGTTTTCGTCTGCTAAATCCACTCACAAGGCTTTGGTCGGCTCGAGGCTAGAGAAGATATTTGCCTAAGGTACTGCACAGTGGGACTGAAACTAATGACTACATGACTAGGAAACAAACTTCTTAACCACACAGCCACGACTAGATGTGTATGTCTGTGTATGTGTGTGTGAGAGAGAGAGAGAGAGAGTACGTATGTTTGTGTAGCGAACACCTACACTATAGATAAGCATGGATTCGAAACCGAATCCGCATTTCTCAACATTGTCAAATAAATCTTAAACCTATTGTTTTCTCGTCTCTGCACTCAGAAATTGATGTGATTAAGTTGATCTATTGATCTTTCTATGGTCGCGGAAGGGTTAAGAGAGATAATATTGGAAAAATCTATTGTTTTAGCTTGACCTGGTTTATTCAGTAACATTATAAAAACACAAGCAAATAGTTGTTTTCCTCTTTGGTTGCTATCTCAGATCAATGTGCACTTCGGTACCGATGTAGAAGAAAGGGACAACACACTGCTTATACTCTTTCTCTATCTCCTTTGGTAAATGCAACGCCAAACCAAAAGTATTGACCAGTCCCTAGTCAAAGAGTGACGCGCGAGAATAGAGTCATCACTATTTCTAATTGTAAAGACAACTAATGATATGTCTTTCTTCGTAGCAGTCGCTGAGGAACTACTAGCTTACACAATGAGCCATGGATCCACAGAAAATATTTTACTGTAACAAACAAATAATTTGTGTACACACAACAACCGACGACATCGTTAATGTTATATTGTAACAACTAATATTAAAATCAAGTTAATAAATGACCCAATCAAGCAAATATTGTTCTTTAATCATTTTCTCTACTGCATTATAACATTAAAACTTCATCGTCGTTATATATATGCATGCATATGTAGGAACGGTGCACAACAATTAAATCTCCCGTATATTTAAATATGCTTACTGCATGTTTGAGTATTGTATTTCTCTTCGGTATGAAGAAACTTTTGAAGTGATTAGGCAGGTAGCACTTACGAAGTGCAACAAAGGATTGAATTTATAATGTAACATCATGTGTTACCAAACACTGAAACATACATACATACATACATACATACATACATACGTACATACATACTTACATACATACATACATGGTGGTTGTCTACTCCTTACACAGAGTTTGACCACCTCCTGCACCTACACCTTAGCCCTTTCATGGCGTCTGATGTGGCTTTTTAAACCAGACAATATTTTGAAAAAACACCCACACAGATTGCACCTCTGATTTGTACTACCAATACCTGCAGGTAAGTTCTGCTCATTGTGGATCCTAACATGTCTTTTAAGACCCCCATTGGATTTGCAAGCTCTCTGGCACACACTACATTCAAACATGTGCACATACATACATACATACATACATACATACATACATACATACATACATACATACAGGAATTCTTTGTTTTGAGGTGCAGAAACATTCGAAGGCAATAACTACAACAATTCTGGTATGTCCATTCATCCAATACATGGCTATTAAGGGAATGATGGTGAAAATTGAACTTCCCCTATTTCGATTATCAGTTAGATTCTGTCTGATTGAATTGAAGTGATTTGCATCAGTTTATTAATTTCCCTTGGGCGAAAAAAGTGATCTATATAAACAATTAGGAGAAATCTATGTATGGCAGCTGTTTGTCTATCAACAATTCCGATCTTGTTTACGCGCACGCGCACACACACACACACAAAGGCACACACAAAACACACTCATACAAACGCATATACAAATGCACATTCATAAAACATGTATATGTGTGTGTGTGTATTTGTGTGTGTATGTATGTATATATACATGTATACATCCATACACACCTATACGTATATATAAAAGCTGTGTATGTATATATGCATACGTATTTATATATACAAATATATATTTGTATATGTGTATTTGTGTGTATACATGTGCACATGCGCACATAAACACACATACACGCATACACATACGCACACATACTCAGACGTACACGCATGCATATACACACACACACGTAGACACACACACACACACGCACACAAACACACAAACACACACACACACACACACACACACACACACACACACA
>NC_068984.1:52136320-52145945 GCF_001194135.2 Octopus bimaculoides
ACACACACACACACACACACACACACACACGCACACACACACACAGAGTATTCCTTTCGATATTGCATCTGTTTTGCTTGTTCTACCATTCCCCCAGTAACTGTAAAGTGGAAATATTTTGCAAGCTAACTTAATTATACATCAGATAGGACGCTAAGGTTATTAGGAAAACATTAGCCGTTGCATATATACTCTCTGTTCCGTTAGATAACAAAACAACAGTGTTTTGATGTCGAATAACATATTATATTATATGTTATTTCCATTTAAGAGTAACGAATGCAGAATCGTTCTGAACTATTTAGTGACTCTCTGCTATGTCCCTACCAAAGAAGTAGTTTTTCGTTGATTCTTTATTCTTCCAACCATTATAATGACCATCACCTCTACAATTCACCAGAAGCAGCAATACATACCACATCTACATCACAGGCATCCTCAGCACCAGCATCATAGCATTATCATAGCATTATCATAGCATTATCATAGCATTATCACAACCACCATCTTTTGTGTTACTAAAAATGGCAGAAATAGTAGTCAAATATTCCTCAACTCACACCCAACTGCCTTAAAGAAATTATAGGTCACATTCATTAACGCAAGCTTAGATAGCTATAAAATGTCAGGATGGTCATAGGAGGGAATGTTTTTGATTCTAAGTCTGTTCTTTCGGTGTTGACGCGAGGTTAAATAACTGCAGCGTTACGTAGTTAAACGAAGTAGTTTATTCTTTTATTTTTTTATTCGCTTATTCTTTTATTCTTGTTTCAGTCATTTGACTGCAGCTATGCTGAAGCACCGCCTTGAAGGGTTTTAGTCGAAGAAATCGCCCACAAGACTTAAGATTTTGTTAAGCCCAGTACTTCTTCTATCGGTCTCTTTTATCGAACAGCTAAGTTCCGGAGACGTAAGCACACCCACACCAGTTGTCAAGCGATGGGGGGGGGGGACAAACGCAGACACAAAGATACAAGCACCTATATATATGTATATATATATATATGTGTGTGTGTGTGTGTGTGTGTGTGTGTGTGTATGTGTGTGTGTGTGTAGAGGACGGGCTTCTTTCAGTTTCCGTTTACCAAACCAACTCACAAGGCTTTGGTCGGCCTGAAGCTATAGTAGAAGACACTTCTGTATGGCCACACCGTGGGACCGAACCTGGAATCATGTGGTTGGCAAGCAAGCTTCTTAGCACACAACCACGCCAAACCACCAAGTCTCTGCTAAGTCACCGGCTTCAGCATGCGTTGATGTCGAATAACGTCATATAATCATTATATACTTCAGTTTAGAATTAGAAACATTTAACTACATAATAATACTTGCTCATCATTAAACAATTAAGTTTCTCGTTGTCATATACATTTAGCTTTTAACTAGAACGTTAAACAGATGACATCGAATTCTCTTCAGTGAGGTAAATCTATTAGAATAACTATAAAGAAGGATGGAGACTCTCTAAACATTATCATGAGTTTTGTGATAGAGTATGTGGAATTAATTATCCCTTTAAATGTATTACAGCAGGTTAGAGTAGTAAATCTACTTCAACATGAATATGATTTTACGAAGAGAAGCGATGTTCATTAAAAACAAACAAAAACAAGTGTATTACTGTTGTTATTGGCATCAAGCACCAACATCGCTGCACTGTATTCAGTCTAGTGCTATACTGCCCCAACCGACTATCTTTGTCTTATTTATAACATAATAATAATACTGGTTTCAAATTCTGGCACAAGGCCAGCAATTTCGGAAGGAGGTAAGTCGATTACATCGACCCCAGTGCTCAACTGGTACTTACTTTATTGACCCTGGAAGGATGAAAGCAAAGTCGGGCCCGATGGAATTTGAACTCAGAACGTGAATACGCAAAACATTTCGCTAACGATTCTGCCAGCTCTCCGCCATAATCATAATAATAATCCTTTCTACTGTAAGCACAAGGCCTGAAATTTGGGGGGGGGGGACTAGTCGATTGCAGTGTTTCACAGGTACTTTATTTATCAACCCCCAAATAGAATGGACTCATGTACATGACTGGTACAAAATTTCCACTCTCATCCATCTTTAAACTGTATGGCAGCATCCCCCTCTCAATCATGATTTCCTTCCCCAAGCAGGACTGCAGAACTTGAATAAGTCGCTGAAGGTTTGGTCGAAGAAGAATGTAAGTGTTTGTCCTCAATCCTTTCAATTTTGTCCACCGTGCAACCTCTTTTGCCATAGCCACTAGTCGAAAGAAAACATCCTGCACTTCTTCGCCAAAGGAAGGCGGCAAGGCGATCTTCACGATGAATTTGGCTGACAGGAAGTTGTTATTTACTTTGGTATAAAGCAGGATAATCTCAATAATAAGGACTTAATATTTATTAACCCCACTTGTCGAAGAAATTAAATAACTAAGCCCATAAAGTTTTGGACAACTTACTGCCTTAGACCATAATCTCAATTCTGCTGCAAGTATTTCTTTGTTTCTGAGCACAAATCCTTAGTTTTACATTGTCTCAGTAGTGTTGCCAACATCAAATCACAATTTTATGCTAAATTTCAGTAGAAAAAAATGCCAAAAATGCTAGATATGAGAAAAAAATGCCTAAATCCAATTATATAATAAAAAAAAAAAATTTTTATTTACATTTTTATTTACATTCCTTAATTACATTCAGCTTGAGAAATAATTTCTTCAATTTCACTGATTTGTTCACTTTCAGCTGCAGGATTGACTTTGTACTCATCCAAAGTCCCAGTCTTGTTAAATATAGGTTTTGGTTGTCGTAGTTTTTGCAGTATTTGCCATATCCTTTTAGGCCATAGTCTATAGAAAGTATCGATCCAAGCATAGGAAGTTGTATTTTGTTTTTCAATTTTGATTTGATTCTACTCATACTGCTCAACAACCGTTCAACTTTGGCATTTGCGTTTGGCAACATTAATAGGTTAATGGCATATTCTGCAACATGTCTAAAAGGATTTCGTCCAGAGACATCTTTATAATCCAAAACGTTTTACAAGAATGCCTCAGTATTAGATGTATTTGTCCATATAACTAAATGGATGCTATTAAATTGAATTTCAATTGAAGCAATTTTTTTCTTCATTTAAATGTATTGCTTCAAAAACAGGAAAAATTGTCTCTTTGAAATGTCTCAAAGTATTCTCTACTGAGAAACATTTGATATTCTTCGGTCCAATAAAGTTTACTTACAAACGTTGCATGATCTCTATAAAGGTATAGTAAAAGTTGTGCTCTTTACGAACGCTATATTTTCGGTTGCTGTTACTGTCTTCTTGATTATCATTTCAGCTAGCTTTCTCTCGAACCAGTATGCTAAATTTGGTTTAGGATTAAGAAATTCTCCAATATAAGCATCAGGATCAAGAGGATCAATTGACAATACAATCATTTTAGTAATAGATTTGATCAAATTCCTAAATAATTTTGTTTTGTCTCAATAGATTTTGATTCAAACAGTTTATTAACTTCCTGAACATGTTTTAGAATTGGATACAAAAATAAAAATAAATGTTCATTTATAGAACCACAAAACATTTCTTGTAGTATTTGAGCTGTAAAAGCACTTTTCTTTCGTGCTTGTAGTTTGGAAGTGAGTTTACAATTTGAACCATTGGCTTAAAATTTTACTTACAGCTGGTTTTATTGACAGCCACCTAGATGTCCTAGATGCACGAAAATTCTCAATTTTCAAGGGCCCTTTATCATTGACAGGAAAATAGAGCTGTTCGTAGGCTCTTTTTGGAAAATGAGAGAGCCATTTAAAGGTTTGGACAACATTCAGCTCAACTGTGGGGGACTGCCAACTGTAAAGATTGTCATTCACATCTAAATAGAAGCAATGACGGAAATTTCTCTTTTAATTTCTGGAAAATACCATTGTTGACTTCTACCATTACACTGGCATTGTTGGTCCCTACAGTCAGCAATTTTTGTTTTTTTATAGGGAGCTCAGGTGCTGACATAAGAAAAATAAATTCCCAATACTGAGTGATGGGTCGGAGGAGTTAATAGCTTTTGATATTTGTTCTGGCGCTTTGTGTTCTGACAACACTAGTCCATACTGTGGTGGCCTTTGATTTTTCCTTGGATGGCAGCAACAGTGGTGTGGACAGGAAGAAGATATAAAAGCAGAGGTAATTGTAGGTCACGTACTTATAAAACCCTGCATCTGTTCCTAAGAGAGGAACTTGCCTGTTGCCGATCCATCGTCTCACGAAGGTGTGCGAAGTCTCCGGAAAGTGTGTGGAAGAACTAAATCGTTTTATATTAAATATTTATGTTAGAATGGTTGATGAAATAGTTACAACGAGGAATCTAATTACGTTACTGACTCAGTTCAGCAACAGATCACCATCTATGTAATGGTATCCATCGCATGAACTGTTTTTAGAGCATGGAAATGGGGAAATCACTGTTTTCGTACCCAAGAGATATTAGAGACGTAAACAAAGGGATTTCAGGTAACTTATCGCTGCTTAACAGTAAAGGTTACAATAACTTCAATGATGACATAAAGAAGAGTTTCTTTGGGGGTCATTCGATCGGCCGAAAATAGCAGCCAAGCTTAAATACAGCAAAACAGTAGCATCCCCGAAAAATGTTCTGAGTTAGTAAACAGAAGCATAAGAAATCTATTCTTTTTCATAGCAACCAACTCTGCTCAATATAGCAGCTAAGTTTCAGAAGCCCATTCAATATGCTAACCAAATCTAATCGGTATACCAGCCAAATCTGCAGCCATAAAAGATTTTCCTGTATAAATTCTTTTATTGTTTTTAAAATGGAGACTGTTTGAAATGTTCGCTTAAAAGACGAGATGGGAAATGGCAAAGTGCCGTTTGATGGGCCAAGTTTAAACTAGACTCATATTTTGGTTGTAATCCTAATTATTTGAGAAGTTTCCGCGGTCTATATCAAAGGCCTGCTCTTGCAGGCATGATTCTGTGGTTAATCAATAACGACAATAAAAATAGAAGCAATCTAGGACCCTCCTGGAAATAGCACCTAAATCTCTCTCTAATCACATTGTGTTGCCTGAGATGAAAAAATTAAAAAAAGAATACATTGAATAAAGTGACTCTGGATGTAATTTGCCAGGGCAGACTTTAACAAGGTCGGGTTTGAATGCCTTTCATCATCAGTGTATTCGATCAGGGCTGACCTGGAGCTAAATAACAGCAACAAGAAGGCTCAATCTGCAAGAGATAGCAAGCCGAGCACTTTCACTGTTGTTATTTAACCTCAATCAAATGTTTCTTTTTTTTAGATCACACCCCATCACCTTCAAGAAAAAGAAGTCTACATTGGATAATGTAGACCTATATACATTATTTTTGAAGACAGAAAAGAAAATATGGGGTGGTCACGGTTAGAAAGACTTTGTTTATAGTTTTTTCCCATCAAAGCTGTACTGTGGCTAAACAACAACGATAATTATAAAAAAAAGGCACAGTACTTACTGGAATGAGTAAAGGAGGAAACCTTTTGATCGACTTGCAGTTGGCGATATTTTTCTCTCAGCTCTCTTTCCTCTTTGTCAAGCAACAAAGAGGAAATTTTCCGTTGTTTTTCAATTCCTAAAGTTTTCTTTTGCAGGGAATTTCGACGCAGCGAATTTTTTACCCGGCATTCCTTGAAACTTCGAGCAGTTTCTTTCATGTATTGTTCGAACCCACCGACAGATTTTTCATCCCCTCCGTGATTTGCCATAGATGTTATTCCTATTGTGCATTTATTAAATGTAATCATTGACCAGGTGACCGAAAGTTAACCTAGAATTGTAAAGAAGCTGTCAATCTTGGCAATATAATATATTAATTTTTTATTGCCGAAGTAGTTTACTTCTCAAGAACATGTAAAAACAATATATTCGTTTGTTTTATTTAATTATCGTCGAAACAAGTGTTCTACAGACATATTCCCAACAGTTAAATTTATGCAGCCTGTATTTAGCCAATAGCCAGAAGGCTACCTTATAGAGGAATTAAAAAGAACACACACACGCACGCACATGTACATATATATAAAGATAAAACTATTTACATATGTTCATACTATAAATGTACGCACACACACACGCGTGTGTGTGCGTATGTACAAATGTACACAAACATATATATGCATGTAAGTATGAATACATATATGTACACATATATGTATTTACAAATATGTATATATCTATGCATGTATGTATGTATGTATGTATGTATGTATGTATGTATGTATGTACGTACGTATGTATGTATGTATGTATGTATGTATATATGTATGTATGTATGTATGTATGTATGTATGTATGTATGTATGTATGTATACAGTTTATTAATATTTCTTCTGCCTCTAAAATAATCATAATTCATTCAGAAGAAAAAAATACTGATTACTTAATTTAAATCAGGACAAACGTTATGCTATGTGTGTGTGTGTGTGTGTTGTGTGTGTGTTTGTGTGTGTCTATCTGTCTGTATGTGTATGTGTTTTGTGTGTGTGTGTGTGTATGTGTGCGCACGCGGGAACGTCTGTGTATATGTGTGTTTGTGTGTGTGTGTGTGTGTGTCTGTGTGTGCTGTTAATAAATAAAAGAGAAATCCAATAATCCGTCGCCATATCGCGGTTTATTATTTAAGCTTACGTCGATTACTCCGTGGTGTTGTTTTGCATTTATAATAAAATAAATGTATCCAAATTATATAACTTACAGTATAGTACTGTTTCTACTTCGCGGATTTTCACCTATCGCGGGGGGTTTTGGAACGTAAAACTCGCGATAGTCGAGGGATTAGTATATTTTGAAGCATTTGGTATATGGAAGGGTTAATACCAGTGGCGGCTTGTAGATAAAATTAGAGAGGGTGTTGCTTCAGAAAATTTTAGCCGTTGTTTTAATATTGTGTAAAAAGAAACAAACATATAAAAAGAAAATTTATACATAAACTTGATCAGTTCGCGTTGTAGTGCGTTCAATTTGTTCACTGAACACCACCGCGAATTCTCCTTGTTTCCCCACTAAATCACAAAATAGTGGGGGTGCCCTATTTTTCAAATCCTGGCAGTAACACTGAAGCTGGAAGCAGGATAATAATCTAATTCTACACGTTATCACATTCAAGAATATAAACACGTTTTTAAGCACAACACACGCGGAGTCGAAAAGAAACACTACTTTTCACCCGGCACTGTCGTTCACACAGTGCTCTCTCTCCCTAGTGCGAAGCTTCCTATCTCGGACATGTGAGCATGCGTACAACAGCCAAACAACGCGTCGCTGGAACTGTGAAGCGCACAGTTCTATACAAGGATTTTTGTATTTTTTTCATAAACTAGGGAATGGCTACTGACATTAAGCTTAAGGATTATATAATGTACAAGTATACAGAAAGAATTTTAAAAAAGAGTCATTATATTGAATGTTATCGATAATATCGAGTGGAAATAGGGGGTAATGTAGTTCCTATACACGAGCCGCCACTGGTTAATAGTATAAAGGAAGAAAAAATTTGAAGTTTTGTTTATTATTTAGCTTCGATCAGACCTGATCGGAAAAATTTATGATTGAAGTCCTCACAGCTACAACTATCCTGAATTTTTGTAATTCTATAATTTGTATTTCTATTATAACTACTTCTGTATCGGGAAATTGTGCTATTTATGAGTTTGATATGAAGCAAATTATTGTTATCTACTTCAAGTCACTTGAAGTTGATAATAATATCATTATGAATTAAAATACTTATATTGGCTTTATTTCATTTATATGCTTATTCTATATTTAAGCTTTATTGCTTTTATTGGGTGGGTGGGGTATTATTCATTGTTATGGTGGAGTTCAAGATTATATTCGAGATACTAAAGGGGTTAGATATCATATACCTTTCTCCAAAACCTGAAGTGAAAAAGTTTCTAGAACAAACGACAATATGGGTCTCCAAAGACAGTTGCTGCCATAAATTCTAAAATAAAATTTAGAATTTATGGAGGGTCAAAGTTGGGAGCAAATGCAGGAAATTGGAGACATACAGGGAAACCGAACGAAAACAAACATGGAACGTCGTTAGACCAGAACGAGAGAAAAATAGTGAACGCTGGGAGAAATATTTTCTTTAAAAGAGAAAAGATAAATGAGAGAGAAAAAAATCGTTCAGTCTTTTGAACGTCCGTGCAGGAAAGGAAAGATGGTCACGTGAGGAAAAAAAATGGACGATGATCACGTGTGAGCAACGAGAGAGAGAAAAAAGAAAGAGAGGGAGAGGGACAGACAGACAGATAGAAAACGGTGAAAGAGGGAGGGGAAAGAGAATCAGAGAAGGATGGAGGAAGAAAACAGTACAGAGTAGAGTCGCATCAAAAAGGTAAAAATAAACTTACTTGGAAATGGATGCCTGGCATTCAATTAAATAATAATAATAAATAATATATATATGCATATATGGGTACAGGAGGTCACTAACTGTGCAAACAACACGAAATACGGAAATATACGATTTAATACGTAAACAACGAGAGAAAGAATGGAAAACAGGACAAGTAAACACAGAGAAAGGACCCTTCTTTCTCTCTCTCTCTCTCTCTCTCTCTCTCTCTCTCTCTCTCTCTCTCTCGTTGCTCACACGTGACCATCATCCATCTTTCTTTTCCTTGCGTGACCATCTTTCCTTTCCTGCACGGACGTTCTAAAGACTGGACGTTTTTTCTCTCTCTTCTATCTTTTCTCTTTTCAAAGAAAATATTTCTCCCGGCGTTCACTATTTACAATTCAATATAGTAGACTTTTATCCATCGATATCGAAAATGTTACTTGATAGGGCATTAATGTATGCTAGAGGAATTACCGACATAAGTGATAGAGAAATAAATATAATTATGCACGCTAAGAAAACGCTACTGTTCAATCAGGATTCAACCTGGGTCAAACGAACTGACCCTGAAGACCCCTTCGACGTCGCGATGGGGGCATATGAGAGCGCTGATATTTACGACCTTATAGGGTTTTACGTTCTAGATACCCTGGGTAAAAAATTCCCTTCTGCCCACTTCGGCAGAGTCGCTAACGGTCATACATTAGATAGGATTAGAAAAGACATCAAACACACCCTCAAGAACCTTGGCCTTAAAATCACCATAGAGACTAACCTCACCGTGGTGAACTTCTTGGATGTCACGCTTGATTTAGACAGTGGTACCGACAGACCATACCGCAAACCGAATGATAGGCTATCATACATTAACACAACCTCCTGCCACCCACCCATAGTGTTCAAAAACTTAAACGGTATCAGTAAACAGATTTCGAACTTATCTTCAAATAAAGATATTTTCAACGCAGCTGCTCCCGCTTACAATGAGGCGCTAGCGGCCAGCGGGTTCAAGGACCATATATACACCAGAATCGAGCAACCATCAAAGGAAACGCCACCGCAAGACCTTATGGTTCGTTTCCCCTTCTCCCTAAACGTCTGGATATGTGTAAGTAAGATTTTTCTTAGATTGGTGGATAAGCATTTCACACGATCACACAAATACAGTAAGATCTTTAACAGACATAATTTAAGAATCTCTTTCAGTTGTGCACCCATATATATATATATGTGTGTGTATATATAT
>NC_068984.1:52146077-52147078 GCF_001194135.2 Octopus bimaculoides
TATATATATATATATATATATATTCTACAGGAAATAAAGGAATTCTCGAACGCAGGATGGCTTTGAAGACAGCGTAGAGAATCGGGTAAATACCTTTTAGAAGACGGAAAAAAGTATCTAGGAAGCCACTGCGGAGAACTGAACCCTGTACCTCTCAATTTCGTCATGAGCTATAAAAGCAATATTAGTTTAGAATAGCAATTTGTGTATCATACTTAATGCAGATACATCCTGGAAATCCTAATTAACTGTAGTATTCGTCCTGAGATAGAAAATAGCTTATTGACCTATAACTCTGTTAATACTGACCGTCTATAAGACACACTATCCCAGGGCAAATACTGCATTAATTAGACCATCTATGATGCCTTTTACATGAAGTATGTTTCACAGATTACATTTGCACACACACTCTCTCGCTCTCTTTCTGTACACACACACACACACACACACACACACACACACACACATATACACACACACGCATGTACATACATATATACATACATACATGCATACATACATGTGTATGCGTACACACACTGACCGACACACATGCGCACAAACAAACAAACAAACAAACAAACAAACAAACAAACAAAAAGAACGCAACTCGGATAACGGACAGAGTCAACAGTTAATTTAATTCTTATTTTAGTTTAAGCGGTGCTACTCAGAACCCTCAGTTACTTTTGTGACCTCTATCAATTTTACCTTTAGGTTCTAATAAGCCACCTTTTTCAATTGTTATACACACACACACACACACACACACACACACACACACATATATATATATGTATGTGTGTGTGTGTGTACATATATATTTATATATGTGTGTGTGTGTATACATATATACGCACTCACACATGTACACAGTTACATACATGTGTGTGTGAGAGAGAGAGAGCACGAGAGAGAGAGAGAGAGAGAAAGAGAGAGAACGAGAGAGAGAGAGAGAGAGAACGAGAGAGAGAGAGAACGAGAGAGAGAGAGAGAGA
>NC_068984.1:52147194-52149826 GCF_001194135.2 Octopus bimaculoides
AGAGAGAGAGAGAGAGAGAGAGAGAGAGAGAGAGAGAGAGAGAGAGAGAGAGAGAGAGAGAGAAAGTGTATCTATGAATTTATGTATGGGTGTACAGATGCTTTATGCATATACGTAATGCTCATATACTTACATATGTACAGAGAAGCCATACAAATAAACAAGGAATTTGTCAGAGGAAGATAGAAATAAAATTCCTCCGATTTATTTTTACAGCAAAGACAATTTCTACAGAATGAGAATGAAAGAGAGAAATGAGTTTTCAGAAAACAAATCTAAAATGTTTGTTATGATCGACAAACAAACAAGAATTAAATCTAGAGATTACATTAATCTGTAAATAAAGTTTTGAAACACGAAATTAATTCGGTCATTTGTCTTTGAATATAATTAAATCTACTTTTAGCCTCGAATTTCTTTTTAGCTATTTTGATTCTTTTCTCTCTCTCTCTCTCTCTCTCTCTCTCTCTCTCTCTCTCTCTCTTGTACATCTTAATTGTCTCTTCCTCTCTAATATTCTGTATCTCATCTGTACTTTATTTTTCCCATTTTACTATCTCTTCCGCTTCTCTCTCTGTTCTATTTCTATTATCTATCTTGCTTCTATTTTAACATTACTGTTCTTTTTTTCTTTTTCCTTTCTCTTATCTCCTTTATGCCATTTTTATTTATGTATTTATTTGGAGCTCTTTCTCTTTTATAGTTGTTTGTCTTATTTTATTTTATCAAGTCAGGTATACGTTTTAGTGTGCTACATATCTGCTATAGAAAGCTACCTGTTTGTCTTCTGAATCAATTTCTTGGCAAATCTATCATTATTTCCAAAGAATAGAAGTACAAAAAAGAATGATGTCTGATGGCTTACGATACTTTGAAGCAAATCTCCTAAACATACTGTAAGCATCTATTTATTCATATTTCCTACTTTCTACTCTCTATTTAAAGACTTAATCTTTACTGCCAACTGGTGCACCAGATGCCAAATAATGGCAATTAACCAGTGCTCTGCGTTATTTTTGCTTTCAGCTGATAACTAGCCAAAGGAAGAAAGGCACCTTAAGTCATGAATTAACAACTGTAAGACATATTTAATTTCCATACCGGATTTCAATAATAAGCGATCTTAATGTATTGGAGTGAATTCCATATTATCCAAAACATTAATAGTGGACCTAAGAAAGGAAACTTTTCACCGAGTGAACACATTAATTAATTAATATCAACGTATTTTCCGGCATACAAGTGAATGTTGTCTTCTTTTGACTGTAAATTTTGATCTGAAATATTATGGAAAATACGGTATATCTTCTATCTTCTCTTTTTTTAAATTTTTTTATTTGTAAGAGGTGGTGAAATGGCTGAGCCGTTAGACTCCTTTGTTGTATCTCTTTCGACTCTTAGCTCTCTGAATTTAATCTCACCGATGTCAACTTTGCTTTTTTATCCTTTCGGGGTCGACAAATAAAGTAGCAGCCTAGGGCTTGAAAAACCAATGAAAACCTTATTTTCTTGCTTTTATCAGAAGACTGGCTGTCTCAATCACATTTTACTTAACATATATATATAATATATATAACAAAAGACTGGGTGTATTTCCACGCAAGAAAAAAAATATAGGCAAATTTGTTGTTGAAAATACACCTAAATTTGAAAAACTTGTAATTGTCATGTGAATTTATTTGCATACATACCAAACTAGTTTCAACAATATTTTTGTTTATCTATGGTAAACAATTAGAATTATGATTTAGAAAAAACATGTTTAAAAGTTTCAATCTTGACACGTTCAAATGTTTATAACAGACAAATTTAGAATTATGAATTAGAAAAGCATGTTTAAAAGTTTCAACGTTGACAAGTTTAAATGTTCATAACAGACAATAATATAAAAACTGTTGATCAACTTGTTTAAATTTACAAAATTCAGCAAAAGTTCCTGCGCTCGACTGAAAGAGAATCACAGAAACTGTAAACCAAATTCTCTTGTTTTTACTGTCTTCATTTCTCCCTTGTTTTTCTCCCTCTTGATTTAGTATGACTGAAAGTTCAATAGTGTTAGTAGTAGGCGACAAGAAATGAATATCATCAAAGTTTCTGTCATACTGAATAAAGAGAGAGAAAAACAAGGGAGAAATGAAGATACCAGAAAAAGGGGGATTTGATTTACAGTTTTGGGGATTCTCTTTCCGTCGTGTGCAGGAACTTTCGCAGAATTTTGTAAATTTAAACAAGTTGATCAACAGTTTTTTTATATTATTGACTGTTATGAACATTTAAACTTGTCAACGTTGAAATTTTTAAACATGTTTTTCTAATTCAAAATTCAAAATTTGTCTGTTATGAACATTTAAACTTGTTAACTTTGAAACTTTTAAACAAGTTTTTCGAAATCATAATCCTAAATTTTTTACCATTGATGAACAATAAAATATTGTTGAAACCAGTTTGGTATATATGTAAATAAATTTATTTTAAAACAATTACAAGTTTTTCAAATTTAAGTGCATTTTCAACAGCAAATTTGCCTATATATATATATATATATATCAAATTGCAAATTCACTAAGAAGATATTGGTTGTTCCGGGCTATCGTAAAAGAAGTTTCCCCCGCGAAGTGGGTCACACAATCAT
>NC_068984.1:52150194-52150762 GCF_001194135.2 Octopus bimaculoides
TATATATGTATATATATATATGTATACAGAATGATACCCTTTAGTGAACGTATTGTGAGAAATGCGTAAAGCAAATGCTACCACAATTTGTAATATTTCCATTCTATCAATGTGCCATTGGAACACAAAAACAAGTTAGATTAGATAAGGAAACCTTCGTCATTGAAAAATATAAGCAAAAACTTAACCATTTCTAACATTTTTAAATAAGGAAACTCACATCATTGAAAAAAATATAAAATAAACCCTAACCAGTTGTAAAATTCTATTCCTTCTAAACCAAATCATGTTAAATTAATAAAACCTAATCATTCCCAACATTTTTGATTATCTCCCTTATACCGGAAAAATCCCTGATTACCTTCCCCTGTCTGAAACTCCATATTTCACAACATAGCGAAGACATGACACGATATAGGTAAAGAAATTTGAGAAATTTGAAAAGAAAATACGGAACTGGTTATTTCTCCCAAAACAATGCTACTATACGCAAAATTTTGTAACATTTTTCTAACATAACGATTTAAATATATTCTTTAATCACATAGCACAAGCCTTCTGTAGTTTT
>NC_068984.1:52150866-52152601 GCF_001194135.2 Octopus bimaculoides
TATATATATATATATATATATATATATATATATGTATGTATGTATGTATGTATGTATGATGAGCGACGGATTCAAATATAAAATCAAAAGCGACAAAAGACTAAGAAACATAGTGTGAATAGTATTATTCCGACGATCGGTGAAAGTTTAAGAGGGAAAATTATATGTAAAAATCTAAAGTTTGGAACATAAGTCTTTATACATAGATATATACATAGATGGATACATACAGACATACACATATATATATATATATACATATATACATACATGCATGCATGCATACATACATACGTACGTACATGCGCGCACGAGTGTGTGTGTGTAGTAAGTTGAAAAACGTTTATTAGTTGAGATTTTTTGCTAGTATAAAAACCGCCGCTTGTGAGGGTGGGTTCAAAGTGTTCTAAATCTAAAAACAACAACCGAGAACAGATAACTTTAATAATAACAACTATTTCAAATCTCTGAAAACAAAAAAGACACTGCAGTTTGAAATGGATCTTGCTTTTTATGTGAGCTGGTGAAAGCAACAGATTTTATTAGATCTTATCAGCGAAGAGTATTCACCTCTTTGGGGTGTGTATGTGTGTATGCGTGTGCACGGTATTCGGTTGGCACAGTTTCACATTAGCGCAGTTTGATTCAATTTTTTTCTTCTACATTTCCATTTCGATTTTCCTTTTCCTTTCATATTGCTTTTCTCGTCTTCTTTAGTGATGCACGTCACACTCTAAACAAACGCTTATATTAAAAACGAGTGTGTGTGTGTGAGTGTGTGTATGTGTGTGTGTGTGTGTGTGCGTGTGTGTGTGTGTGTGTGTGTGTGTGTGTGTGTGTGTGTGTGTGTGTGTGTGTGTGTGTGTGTGTGTGTGTGTGTGTGTGTGTGTGTGTGCGTATGTGTCATGGTACGAGGCCTAGCGATAATGGTGCTGCACTCATGACCGCTAGATCATGGGTTCGATTCCCGGACTGGGAGACGCATTGTGTCATTGAGCAAAGCAATTTCCCCTCACGTTGCTCTCCGATCACTTCGACATTTGACGTGTGACATACTGTACACTTGTTCAAGCAATGACGATTCGATGGGGGGAGTGAGTTCAAGCATAACGCATATATTTGTTCAGTTTAAGCAAATCATTTGTGCAGATCGTTCATTAAAAAGAACTGAACACTCATACGTCGTCTTTGACAGGAGAGTTCACATACATACATGCATACATACATACATGCATAGGTGCATGCATGAATGACAAGCCGTTCCATTCCAAAAAAAAATTTGGTTGGTATATATTATATTATTGTTATTGTATAAGTTTATACATTGTTCTATTTATGTATGTAGGTATTCAGTTTGACCCGCAAAATATGGAATAGACTGACTTGTGGTTGTAGGAGATGACATTTTCCCAAGTTGTGTCGAAATGTGATCGAACGTGCGACCTCGTGCTTATGAAGCGAGCTTCTTAACTGTTCGGCCAAACGCAGCGTCTGCTATAGATATATTATTTCACCAATGTAACTAGACGTGTACCGTTGGCGATTTCTTTACCTTCTTTGGACTTTTCCCTTTTTCCTTTCCTACGAAAAGCTACGCTCGAAGCGTCAAACTCTCCTCTATCACCGAGCGTAATGCTAATACATTTCTTATGCCCGTCCTCATGTCAGTTTTTATTCGTTTATTTGAATTGACTACATACATATATATATATATATATATATATATATATATATA
>NC_068984.1:52153353-52158349 GCF_001194135.2 Octopus bimaculoides
ATATATATATATATATATATATATATATATATATATATATATATATAAACTGGGATATCATACAAAGTCGGATATATATATACAAAGATAGAGAGAGAGAGAGATACATACACACACACACACACACACACAAACACGCGCGCGCGCACACACACACCGGAAACATACATACATACACGCGCGCGCGCACACACACAGATAGAAACACATACACACATACACATGTGTGTCTGAATGCATGCGAAAGCGAGAAAGAGAGAGAAAAGAGATTAAAAAATTATTCAAGTTCTTGAATTAATTACCATTATATAGGAATTTATATGTAAAGATTTTTACATAGTCAGTCTGTAGTTTATGTAGTCAGTGAAATTCAAGTAAAAAAAGCACATATGTATATTTCCATGTTAGTGAAATGAAATATATAGTATTTTTGTTAAATCAATGAATGATTTTTATGTATTTTGCAGATGACAGTGAGTCTATTTCATGTCTACGCAGCAGTTAATGGTAAATAATGTTTTATGAATATATTCGTTAATGATGTAGTCAGAAGCTACAATTGGTGAATGGTAAGGAGAGAGAGAGTGAGTGAGTGAGAGAGAGAGAGAGAGAGAGAGAGAGAGAGAGAGAGAGAGAGATAGAGAGAGAGAGAGAGGGGGGGGGGTTAAATTAAAGTTACATAAAACTTATAAAGTTTTTGTTTGGAAATCTCTGGGAAAACTGAAGATTCGTATTTTAAATAAACAGACTAAATAGTGTCTGCAAATTACATAATCAGTAAACATTTAGAATATATGAGTATTTTTATTACATCAAAGTAAGGAGAAAAAAGTAAAATGACCACAGACAACTATTCCAACGATGCTTATTTGGAGGTTGTGAATCTTCAGAGAAGTAAATGCAACTCACTACATGGGAGATATTTAAAGCTTTTTTTTTATTTATTATATATTTATTATACACCGAGTCACGCTTTTGCAGGCTGCTTCAGACTAAAATGCATATTACACAGTGGTTATGAAATTAAAAGAAAGGGTCTAGTGATTGACAGAAGAGTATTTGCTAAAGCTTTGAGAGAAAAGATTGCAAACTTCAATTTATGTTACCGATTATCAGTCCTTGTTAATAATATATTTAGTGAAATATTTTTAAAATCCTAAACAAGAACACTCGAAACGTTTCTCCTTTATTGCAAACAACAACGTTAACTGCTGACTGCTACAAAGCAATAAAACCACAGCAATATATCTTCCTTTAGATACATTACTTTTTTTAATTTTAACTTTGTGGGGGCTCTCATAAAATGAAAAGAAATCTTGACAGACACGATAATGCAGCTTTTCTTTGTTAAAATACTCCAGAACTAAACGGAAACGAAATAAAAGAGCTGTAAAATTTAAAACTTGGGAGGCAAGCCATTGTATTCATAAAACTGTCGTTTGTTAAAGAATTGATTATGAGAGCGAGATGTCGAAATAAAGTTTGTAGCTAAGGTTGTGTATGGTGGATAGTTAGAGAAATTTTTGTGTTTATTATCATTACATTCCTCAAAGCAAAAATAACGTAGAACAAATTATAGTGTAAAACAAATCAAAAAGGAAATTAGGGTAGACACTAATAAATTACAAGCAGGAATTATTAATGTATTATTCTTAAACCAATGCAATTAACATACTTTTATTCCAGTAGAGTATACCTTAACAATATAGTGTCCAAAGTAAATGAAATATTCTGATGCAAATTAATTGTTACCTATAAATCTTGCACTACATTTCAGCGTAGATTTCCTAAGAATTTGGTCATGCTTATTTTATTTATTCTGGCGGCAAATTTTGTAAGGCTTTTTGAATCAACTCCATTATACAGTCACGAGAATAAAATAAACCAAAGTCAGCCATACGTGGATTTGAGCAAAAATGTGCTGCATCAAATGACATACTCATCCGATAATCTAAAACACTTCATCCATAATCTACAGCTTCCAGCCAAGCCAACCAGTTGGTAATAATATGAGTAGAAATATTACATTATCATTAAGTATCATAAAACTTAATGAATATATAATGATGTTTCTATTGACATGTGTATGAATCAACATTCTATTAAGCACATACATACATACATACATACATACATACATACATACATACATACATACATACAAATGAACGCGCATGCGAACGACAGCAATACTAGGCTACGTCTAATAGAGGTGTTTTCTGTAATTTGATATATATGTATATTGTTGTTGGCACTCCGTCGCTTACGACGTCGAAGGTTCCAGTTGATCCGATCAACGGAACAGCCTGCTCGTGAAATTAACGTGCAAGTGGCTGAGCACTCCACAGACACGTGTACCCTTAACGTAGTTCTTGGGGATATTCAGCGTGACACAGTGTGACAAGGCTGACCCTTTGAATTACAGGAACAACAGAAACAGGAAGTAAGAGAAAGTTGTGGTGAAAGAGTACAGCAGGGTTCACCACCATCCCCTGCCGGAGCCTCATGGAGCTTTAGGTGTTTTCGCTCAATAACCACTCACAACGCCCGGTCTCGGAATGGAAACCGCGATCCTATGACCGCGAGTCCTCTGCCCTAACCACTGGGCCAGTGCGCCTCCATATATATGTATATATAGCGAACACATATATACACATATACATACATATATATTCTTTCTTTTATTCTTTTATATGTTTCAGCCCAAATGCAATGACCATGCTGGAGCACCGCCATCACTGTTTCAGAGGTCATTCTTATGCGATTGAGTTTCTCACTTATTGAGTTTCTCATAGGTTCATCTGGTACCTTGAATAGCTGGAGATCAAGTTGTTTCTTGAAAACAACTACTCCTACGCAATGAAGACTCCCCAGATATTTTGGCAAGGCATTAAATAGCCGTGGGCCCTTGAATCCCAAGCTACAGCAGTACATGGGCCTCACTCCAGACTGGATAGCTGGGACTTTTGGAACAGTGCAGTGACGTTCAGTTCGCAGGGTTAGTATAACTCTTGATGCCAAAGTTTGGTGCCAACCCCTCGAGGATCCTCCATACATATACCACTACAGACTTCTCCCGTTTTCGCTTCAGGGAGTAGAGTTCTTTTAGGCTCTCTCAGTTGCTCATCTGTTCGATTGATGCAATCTTCCTATTGGAGAACCGCTGAACTGCCTCAAGTTCCGCTATTGGTTTGACACTGTAGGGTGACCACAGTTGAGAACAGTAGTCCAGACGGCTGAGTACAAACGTCCTCCATAGATCTAGCATAGTTTCCTGATCCCTTATTCTGAAGGTTCTCAAAGTTCATCCGGTCATTCGCTTGTACATTGCCACCATCTTTGTGATATGTACGTGAAACGAGGTGTCGTTGCTTGTATCAATCCCCAGATCACACACTGTACTTGACTCTGAGTTTGCCGTTCCTTTTGGTCCAAATAATTGTTGCTGTGGAATGTAAGCACTGGCTAGCTGATAGTGGAGGGCTTAGAATTTAATTGTATTAAATAGCATGTTGTTTTCTTCAGCCCATTTATATATGGCATCTAGAACCTATTGTAGAAGATTATCATCGAAGTTTCCCTCACTGCTAATACTACTTTTGTGTCGTCGGCATAACTGATGGCATGTCTGAGAGAGCCATCATAAACACCAGCGACTTCAAAAGAGTTCCCTGAGGCATTCCATTCTCTATTACTGTCTCCTCAGAGAGAGGACCTCATTGGCTGCCACCACATGGTTTTCAAGAAGTTATGTAACCACTCTCACAGTTTTCCTACTATGCCGAGTCTCCGTACCTTGTGACATATCATCCCATGATCGACCATACCAAAGGCTTTTGCAAAGTCAAGATGTATTACATCCATGTTTGAACGATTCATTAGTTCTTTCAACACCCAGTTATAACGTTGCAAAAGCTGTGTAAGGCAGCTTTTGCCTGAGCAGAAACCCTGCTGAGTGTCAGGGAGCGAGAGATTATCTTCGAGGAACACGTTTAATTTCCTCTTGATAATGCGTTTCATAAATTTGCTGACATGGGAGGTGAGAGCGACAGGTTTATAATTTTTTAGCATTTGTTCTGCTACCTCCCTGGTGGATATGACATGTGCCTTTCTTTAACTTTTTGGGAAGTCTCCCAGTTGCGATGAAGCTCTGGAAGACGACCTGTAGTGGTCCTGCAAGAGCCCCTTTGCATTTCTTTAGGAGGATTGCTGAAAATTCATAAGGTTCTGTCACTGAGTTTGAATTCATTTCATCAATGAGCTGATATTCCATCAGTTTCTTCTATTTTGATGTTATCAATAATTGCGCTATAATCTTTGCGTAGAGCTGTGGTGCCGAAGAATTGATTAGGCATAGCTACTTGCAAGTGCCTCAATGGAGCTGTTGAAACATTTTTGTATTGCACATTCAATATATCACTGATCCTCTGGGGGCGTGCAGTTAGTGAACTATTTTCTTTGAACAGGGGCCCTATCTTGTAACGTACTGAAGCAAATTCTTTTATAAATCTATAGAAGGTTTTAGGGTTTCCCTTTATATTCTTGACAGCCCTGAGTGCCTTCTCTGCCCTCTCCTCATGGGAGTGTTTGAGCTCATTTTCGATTTCGAGCAATGTTTGTTTGAGATAGGATCTTTTGCTATCCTTTAGTGGCCCATTTAGACTGTTGGAGATTTTTGCACTGTTCATGCAGTGACGTACCCGAGAGGAGGTGACCATATATATATATATATAACTGAGAATGTGTCTGTCTGTCTGTGTATCTGTATGTGCGCATCACTAAAACTCAAGAACTACCCAACCGATTTCATTCAAATTTTACTCATGCCTTATTTAGGATCAATGCAGTGTTATGGGCCCAAAACGTTTCGGTATTACACTGTTTCGGTATTACGTGTCAAAAGTGAAACAATAATATTCCTATTGTAATGTGATATAATACTTTCACTATGTATTTATATACATGTTTGTATATGTATGTATATATATATATATAT
>NC_068984.1:52158359-52164616 GCF_001194135.2 Octopus bimaculoides
TGTGTGTATTCATGTATGTGTGTGTGTGTGTGTGTGTGTGTGTGTGTGTGTGTGTGTGGATATGTATAATTCTTAAACAAGACAGTAAGATTTAAGGCAAGGCAAACATCTCAAGACATATACAATATTATTCAAGATCTTACACTTGTTTCTGGGATATCCCCGAGTATGGAATATTCTGTCATCACAGAGAAATAGGAAAAAATACGGAAAATGAGAATGGTATATATTAATAAGATGACGACATACAGGAAGGGAGTAAAAGAATAAGGAGATGGAAAGAAGAAAAAAAGAAAAAGAAGCATATCCCATACTTGGGGGTACCCCAGAAACAGCTGTAAGATTTTGAATTTCTTCCTATAATAATATTGTATACGACTTGAGATGTTTGCATTGCCTTAATGTTTACTGTCCTGTTTAACAATTTCCGCTGCATCGGAAATCTGCAATGGCTCCATCACTACCGCCCCAGTAATCCGTTACGGCACTTACCTAACGTACTGATCGTTTAGGTCACCTGTGAACTAAACCTCTATTCTTTGTATATGGATATATATATATATATATATATATATATATATATATATATATATATATATATATACATATAATCCTTACTCGGGATTAAAATGACAGAAGTTTTTGTTTTACTTGTTTCAGTCATTTGACTGCGGCCATGCTGGAGCACCGCCTTTGGTCGAACAAATCGACCACAGGATTTATTCATTGTATGTCTTGTAGTTATTCTATGAGAGTCTTTTGCCGAACCGCTAAGTTATGAGAACGTAAACACAGCAACATCGGTTGTCAAGTAATGGTGGGGGTAGTACATAAATAAAAAAATTTTACGGAACTTAACAAACTCCGGATGATGCAATCACATTCAGTTAAAAGTATTTCTATATGATTAAAATAGTGTGCATGTCAAAATGTCGACGGTTTTTTTCTTAGAGAAGGCGAAGACTATGTGTGCGTATATATCACAGATAGCGGACGAATGTTTGTGTTGATTGACATGCCATGACATTCATTATATGTGTGCGTATTTTGTATGTGTGTATGTGTGTTGACGTCACGGAAGCTATGCATTCTTTCGTCAAGAAATAACAAAAATTGTGTTTAATCGTTTAAATAGAGGTTCAAATGTCTCAAAACTTTGTACTGCACTGCCGAAGATATGAAAATAATTATGTAGAAATCATTAAGATAAAACACACTATTTCTGAGATATTTGAGTTACACACTAACATCCCTAGAGTTTTAGTATTATCCATATATATATATATATATATATATATATATATATATATGTATGTATTATACATATGTATTATACATACATGCATATATACATACACACACACACACACATATATATATACATATATATATACATATATATGTGTGTATGTTTGTATGTATGTATGTATCATACATATGTATAATACATAAAGCTATATACACTACTTTGTATCTGGGTATGTGAAAGAATATGTATGTATGCGAGAGAGAGTTTACCTACTAAGTAAATTTTATATAGCGGCTTTAAAAATGTATAGAAGAGACAGTCATGAATTAAATTTGTATAGTAACAGATTCTAGTGTAGGGTGGAACCAAATGATTTGTTATTACAGAGAAGCGATTTTTTAAATTCCTTTCAAGTACATAATTATCAAGAACAGCAAACGGTCAGTCTTTATCACTTTATCACGTTCTTGTCTCTATACGCTTGATTTCACTCCTTAATTTATTTTTTATTTTTCTTCTTAATAATCTGACCATGGACATAAAATTGTATTTTATAGTTAACTGAACAGGGAGTTCTTTTGGCTTTTGCTTCTTTGTTTTGGAATTTTCTATTTTTATTATATGATTCTTTTTTTGTGTGTGTGTATCTTTATATGTATAGGTTTAATTTCGTTTGCAAATTGTTGAAAATAGCACACTGCTGTGGTTATTCGTTCTGGTATGGAGTGAAATGACAGACGGATTTAACGAAGAACTTATTCAAAATACTCACCTGAAGAAACACATTTTACACCCTTGATGGATGGTAGAGATTATGCAATAAGTTAATTATATCAGCTCACCAAATTACTACTGGTTTGACGATTTTTAGAAACAGATCTAGTAGTGGGATAATGGGATAAAGAATATCGTCTAATCCATTTTCTCTTAATCGTTTCTGATGTATATATTTATATATATATATATGCATATATACATACGTATATGTACATAAATCTATACGTATATATATATATGCATATGTGGGCACAGGACGTCACGAAACGTGTACGACAAAAAATACGAAGTACGAGTACATGGAATATGAACTATTTTTTCGAACAACGAAAGACACAAATTAAAATCAAGACAAACAACACAGAAAATGACCTTTCATCAGTTGTTGGTTGTTTTTCTATTCTCGCATTTCGAGCATTTAACAAGATACGCTTTCGATAAAACAGTTGCTCCCGCAAAGCAAATTAAATAAAATTTGGAATTTTGCGGAGGTTCAAAATTGGTAACATAGACAAGACAGTAAAAACAAACAGAAAGGGCTACTATGCCTAAACGAGGTTGTGGTGGCTAACGCGTAAATCAAGCTTGGACAGGAGACAGACAAGAACACGTCTTCCTTGATCCAGCTACAATGGAGAGAAAGAAAGAAACACAAGTTAGGAGAAGAAAGATGGCCGATGGTTATGTGGGAGCCACATGAGCAAGGGAAGAAGAGTGAGAAAGAGAGAGAGTGACAGACAGAGAACTATGAAGGGGAGAGGTAAAAATTGGAGATAGGATAAGTGAGAAAAACAGGAGGGGGAGAAGGGGAGAAAGGAAGAGAGAAAAACCGAAAGAGTAATTGGATAGAACGATGGGAGAAAAGGAGGTAAAAGAATAAGAGAGAGAAAGAGAGAAAAACGAAAGAGTAAAAAGATAGTAGAGTGTGCATCAGAATTATTAAGATAAAACTTACTTGGAAGAGGATGCGTGGCGTTCAAACATATACTAATATAAATAATATATATATATGCATAAATACATACGTATATGTACATACTTACATCTATACGTGTATATATATGTGTGTGTGTGTGTGTGTGTGTGTGTGTGTGTGTGTGTGCATATGTGGGCACAAGACGTCACGAAACGTGTACAACAAAGAATACGAAATACGAATACGTGGAATATGAACTATTTTTCGAACAACGAAAGACACAAATGGAAAACGAGACAAACAACACAAAAAACTACCCTTCATCAGTTGTTGGCTGTTTTTGTACTCTCGTATCCAAAATTAGGGAATGGAGTAGGTAAAATCCAAGCTACATATGTTTCATATCTAGCAGAACCTCAGAAGTTATAATTACCTAAACGAGGGAAAATCCGCTAGCTACTCGTCGGACCAAAGATACCTTAATCAAAAGAAGTTTACATTGTCGTCAAGCGATCCCCTGTTGACTCGCAGGAGATTCAACTGAAAATGCGTGGAAAGCATATAAAACATAGTCCGGATTTTATCTACTCTATTCCTCAATTTGGGATTTCTATTCGCATACGCAGCAACTCTGAAACTAACCGTAAGCTATGAAACAATCTTTTTCAGTTTATCGAACTTCGATACGAGAAAAATTTACAACCTTCTACATCTATAAACCATTATTGTTTCCGAAAGTTTTTTTTTTACCTTCTACAGACTGCTCGAAGCTTACTACACCTTGATCCTAGGATCTTACCTTTACATATACATATGTATATGTGTATGTGTATGTATATATGTATATATATTCAGAGCCAAACATTTTTGTGAATGGAACAAGATTAGAAGTTATTGACTATAGAGGGAAATAGGAGAATGAAAGTAGAAATAAAATGTAAAATATTGTGGTTGCAGTTCCATTATTCGAATTAAGTGGTGTACAGAAGTGGTAAAAAAAGTTTCCTGTACATGGTATGTAAGTTCCATAATAGTTCATTTCAAAGTATCCCAGAAACAGCTGTAAGACTATATCTATATCTTTTTCCTTATAAATGTCCTGAAAACTCGTCACAGTCTTGGCCTTGTTATCTCATTTTGTCTAATGTGTGTGTGTGTGTGTGTGTGTGTGTGTACATATACTTCCTGTTCGGGGGAAGCGAAACTTCAGTCCTGAACGCAGAATACTGATGAGGCTGGCGGAAGAATATCTAGAGTCCTTAATATGATGTGTCAAGTGTGGAGATATGACATTGTGTGACTGACATCTTTGAAGTCGGAAAAGTAGTGTCATAAATTTTCGAAATGATGCATACAATTTTGTCAATCATTTTCTTTCTTGAGTTGTTATATATCTTAACCTGAGAATGATTCATAACATTTGACAAAATATTCTTATGATTAAATTTCCCCTGTTAATCAGGAACTCACTATGAAAAATTACTCGTGATAAATAAATTTCAGAATAGATACAGTCATCAATGGCTACCAGAACTCAAAAACACTTTCCAATTATTTCACACTCAATTACTAGGATTTACAATATTTAGTAATATTTACAACTATTCATATTTTACATAATCAGAGGCTGTACCACATGGGTTGTTTTTCTTGTGAAAAGCAAGAAAATATTCGAGTCGTGAAAATTGGCTTTAAACTTTAGTACAAGGCCAGTAATTTCGGGGTATAAGTTGATTACATCGTCCCCAGTACTTAACTAGTACTTATTTTATCGACCACGAAAGGAAAAGCCGACCTCGACGGAATTTGAACTCAGTACGTGAAGACGGACGAAATGCGGCTAAGTATTTTGCCTGGCGTGCTAACGATTCTACCAGCTCGCCGCCTATAAGTCTTGAATATTGTAATGCAAAATAAAATGATGTTCTACTCTAAAAAAGATTATGCATTTTCTGGGTAGATTTCTCGTAAAATAAGGCTATCGCTTTTACTTATCAACACTCTATAACCAACGTGGTATCCTGTAATTTTCACTTTTACTAATGACTCTGGAACCTTATATTTCGTTAAAGAGAAAAAAATTTATAAATATTTTCCTTAACCCACTTTCCAGAATTATGCCTATGTTTCCTGCCTATTGAAACTACAATAATTCAAACTAAATATTATCTCTATTAAACTCTTTTTGTTTTTATCTCAGTGCTGAGACTTGGAGATTAACTTTATAAAAAAGTAGTATGAATATTTGACTTTATAAAAAAAAAGATAGCAATGACCGTATTTAAAGTTTCTAAGACACAAAAGTTTAAGAAAGAATTCAACCACATATAAATCGATATTATAGAGATTCATTAATAACAGTGTAGTGTGTGTGTGTGTGTGTGTGTGTGTGTGTGTGTGTGTGTGTTTTAATTTGTTTGTTTGTTTGGGTTTTCTTCTCGTCTCTTCTTGCTCATTAATTGCAATACAGTTTTAGTAGCGACAAAGGTCATATTCAACATCAGAGTTATTTCCGTTGATTAAATCAGTTCTTTTCATTATCCATTTTTACTTGGAGAAAATTTGACACCTTTTGATCTCTGATATTAAAGGAAGTAATAATTGACCTAATGGTTAGTAAATACTAAATAATTTCATAACCATAGCAGACTATAGCATTAAAAAATTTTTTTTAGAAAAAAAAATTATATCAGACCTTTTACTTATTAATTGAAGGAAGAAGGCTGATAAATCTTAACCGGCAATCATCCGGCTATGCATTTATATAATGGTTTCAAATTTTTGCACAAGGTCAACAATTTTAAGGGAGAGTGTAAGTTGATTACATTGACCCCAGTGTTAAACTGCTGCTTATTTTCTCGACCCCGAAAGGATGAAAAGCAAAGTCGACCTTGGCGGAATTTGAATCAAGTACATAAAGCGCTGAAAAAAATGTTGCTAAAAATTTTGTCCAACTTGCTAACGATTCTACAATTATGTCGCGTTAATGCATTTATTCAATTCAACGTACATAGAAGAGGATCATGGGAGCAAAAACAAGTGATAATTTGAATTCTGTCATTACTATACTTGAGTGGAAAATTTAATCCATCGCCTGTTTAACAGTACTTATTCTATTACAAGTGAGGGTTTGTCGTCCTTCCGTCAACAAGCGCTGGTTGCCCTGTAAAAGGTCATTAGTGATACCTTTCTTCCGTTGATAAAACCGCGAAAAAAAGTTACAAAAAACATTTAATGCCCGTTTGAATCCAGTTCATTTCAATTACTCCATTTATGCTTATGAAAATATCATTATATATATATATATATATATAT
>NC_068984.1:52164647-52166678 GCF_001194135.2 Octopus bimaculoides
ATATATATACGTGTCCTTCTTCCTTCCTCTGTGTGTGTGTGTGTGTGTGTGTGTCTAAATAGGAAATCAATTTTTGGTATAAAAACCATCAGCTTACTCTGAACTGAATAAAACAAAAATGTTATCATGTTGGCATAAAGATTGTAGGTGGGGAGAAATTCTTTTTATTTTATTTTCATCATCTTTCTCGAAGACATTAGCGACATAAGTGAAGTGAAATGGCGTCAACTGGGAATAAGGTTTGCACGAAGATTTCTTGTGATTCTTCTCTACAGTCAGTACATGCCACAATCTAAAAAGAGGGTGGGAACAGTGAGTGTTATTTAAAGAATAATATCTATGGAAATTATAAATAGATAACACAGTATTGATTTCTTACATAGATATACCATCTCAGATTTAGGCAGGTGAAGAAGCGAAATATGGAAGTGACAACAGATTTGTTGTCTGAAACACAGAGCACTAAATTCGAAACAGATTTAATTTAAGTTATAATATCGTTTCTATTAGGAAGAAACTATTTCAATGAATTTCTTAGCTTTTTTATAGGTTATTTTGATACTGGCATTATTAAGGCTATAATTGTAGGTATGCTAACAACTTCATAACTACAACTCAATAAACTACAAGAAAATATTCTAATATATTTGAATATTCATTGGCTAAATTATGTTAAAAAAATTGTACACACTCTGTTTGGTGTAATTTCAGATTGTTTAGAAATGGAAGATTTATTTCTTTTTGTTAGCATCTGTTAACATCTGTTATATTGAGTTCATGGTGAACTTGAAATAAGAATAATTTTAATCGGATTTGGTGCAAGAGAATTTTAATATCGATAAACAAACAAAAATAGGATTCCATTTGGAAAGAGACATATGAATAAATACTTCTATTCATCTACACATTTATGCCTGAATGTATCTCTCTCTCTCTCACACACACACAACACACACACACACACACACACAAACATATGTAAGTACATATATACATGCATATATAAGTACATTTATACATACATACACACACACACAGATATATTATTATTATTATTGTTATTATTATTATTATTATTATTAACAACAACAACAACAACAACCACAATAATAATAATAATAATAATAATAATAATAATAATAATAATAATAATAATAATAATAATGATAATAATAATAATAAGTATAGGATTGAGGTTGCTCCTCCAGAAAGTAAAGAAGCAAATAAAGAAGAGTGCCATTTGTTATCTTGTGAACAATATTTCGACATCTCGTGCGTCTTCCACAGGTTCAAAAATAAACTTGTCAATCTACTTCATTTTGGTTAATATATATGGGATTGAGGTTACTCCTCCAGAAAGTAAAGCAAATAAAGAAAACTGTCATTATTATTATTATCATTATTTTTTTTTTACTACTACTACTACTACTACTACTATTATTATTATGATTATTATTATTGTTATTATTGTTATTATTATTATTATTTTATTATTATTATTTTATTATTATTATTATTATTATTATTATTATTATTATTATTATTAATGGATAGTAAAACGAACGGTTTACACCAGGTAGCTTTCTGGTAAAGCACGGTCATTTTCACAGTGATCGTCATGTATATGGCAAATAAAAGACGGAAGATGGAATATACGAGAATTTATTATTAATCACGATAATTGTTTCGACACATCTAGCATCGATCCCTCACGGGTAAGATACTCAACAACTGGTTCAGGAGCACCCGGCGGTGTAGATGTATCTCATCGGGTGATAAATAAATGTGCGTGTAGTTTCTGTGCGTGTGTTTATTCAAACGTACATGCATACGCACATACATACATATATAGGCGCAGGTGGTAAGGAGCTTGCTTTCCAGCCACATGGTTTCGGGTTCAGTCCCACCGTGTGGCATCTTGGGCAAGTGTCTTCTACTATAGCCTCGGGGCGACCAAAGCCTTGTGAGTGGATTTGGTAGACGGAAACTGAAAGAAGCTCGTCGTATATATATATATATATATATATATAT
>NC_068984.1:52167070-52169501 GCF_001194135.2 Octopus bimaculoides
ATATATATATATATATATATATATACATATGTATATTTATGTGTGTGCGTGTGTGTGCATGTGTGTGCGTGCGTGCGTGTGTGTGTGTGCATGTGCGTGTGAAAGTGTGAAAGTGTGAAATATAAATTTATCGATGAGTGCATGTACCATGTACTTGTATCAAATATCTATATATAACAGCATATGTATGCAGCTTTAAACGGATATAAATAATGTATTTATATTTCCACGTATGTAAACACTTATTTCGTTTCCTTATATTTACATTGCTGTTTCCTTCGCATTAAAGGAAGTACCGACCCTTAATGTACTGTAACAATGTTTTTCTTTTTCCTATTTTCTTTTATTCTTATGTTTCTCTGTATCCAAATTTGTCCTTGTAGCTGTACTTAGGATGGTAGCTTATATGTGTAATTCACCGCAGCAAGTCGAAACTAAAGCTGTCATTTCTTTCAAATATCTTACAAATCCGTTGTTCTACAAGAATATTAAATTAATAAGGCTTAAAGGAATTTTTCAGTTCAATATTAAGTACCTTGGGTATAGGTTATGGTTAGGAAGTTCCAGTACCGATCATAAGGTTCATAAGGTATAAAATGTAATCAGTTGCCATCCCTGTCGAGGGATCAGCTTGCTAAGATTCTCCAGTTCTCTCAGTGCTGAGCTGCATACATACAATTACTAAGGTTCACTTTTCTAGTACATTCGTTGCCATCCTCAGCCCACAAACGCCTTCGACGTCCTCTTCTTCTATTACTCTCAACACTTTCTGTCAGAATGGTCTTGCGGAGTGACTCTTGATGCTTTGTATGTTCGAAGTATGATAGCTTTGTAGACTCGATTCTCGACAATAGGTGTATTTGGACTTTCAGCTTTTCTAGTTCTGCAGTTTCTATTACCCTGTCTCTCCAGTTTATCTTGTCCAATCTGAAAAATACCTGTGTCTCAAATACTTCAGTCTTTCCCACCATAAATGTATACATTGTCCACGTTATGTCAATCAACTGTAGAGGATAACTAGCCTCAATTTTGGGTGCAGTGTTATGTGTTATGAGGCGAAGATCTTTTACATTCTTAAAATGTTGATTCACTCTTTTTTTTTTTATTCTTTGAGTAAATATTTCACAATGACCTTCCTCATTTATTATTTGTCCTAAATCCTTGAAGCTTTTATTTGTTCAATTACACACACACACACACACACACACACACACACACACACACACACACACACACACACACACATATATATATATATATGTATATATATATTAGGTTGTCATTTAAAAACTCAATTATGTATACTCTTGTATTTAATCTTGGCTCCTTTTTTTTTCCAAACAATATTGGTGTACAAAATTCGTACCCACCGACCTTATGAAAATGATAACCAAGCAATGTTGAGTGATTTTCTTGTATAAGTACAAACTAGATCACTCTGCCGTAGAAACTCTACAGAATATCAAGCAGGCCTTTGGTAATAGTTTTGTTGACATCAGAACTGTTCAGAGATAGTTCCAAAGATATCATGCAGGAGATGATAGTCTTGAAAATGAACCAAGTGGGAGGTCAAAATCAGTTACTCAGCATGATGGATTAAATGCTTTGGTTAAACAAAATCCGAAAACTTTCATCAGAACTCCAGACATCTCGCACAACTGTTTCGCGACACCTGAAAAAAATTATAAAAGTCACGAAAATGGATAGGTTTGTTCCACATCAACTGAACGAGATTCAAAAAAACAGGCACCTCGAAATGTGCTCCTTATTGCTTTCTCGACTGGAAAAAGAACGATTTTTGCAACGAATCATTACTTGTGATGAGAAATGGATAGTTTTTGACATCAGGAGAAAAGAATAGTGATTAGATGCAGGAGAGTCACCTAAACACTACTCAAAACCACCATTGCACCCCTCAAAAGGTGATGGTCACTGTATGGTGATCTGCGAAGGTTGTTATTCACTATTCATTTTTGCAACAAGGTAAAACGGTAACAGCAACATCGTATTGACAGGAAATTGATTGTATGCACGAGAATTTGAAAAAGAAGCAACCCAGACTAATGAACAGAGATGGCCCAATTTTGCTCCACGACAATGCACGTCCTCACACTTCTCCAGATACGGTCCAAAAGTCGCAAAGCCTGAATTATGAGATTTTACAACATCCTCCCTATTCCCGTGATATCTCTCCTACTGATTATTACTTATTTAAGCATACTTTTTCTACTTTTTCTTCTTTGTTCTTTCTTCTACGCATCGCTCTCACTTCTTACTACAAATCTCCTCTTATAGATGTGATAATTTATTCTTCTACTATTACCATCTCCGATGAAGGGATACATTGGATTTTCCCTGAAACAGCTGTATGACTTTATACATAAAATATAATTCTAACTTTGCCATTGGTCTCTTTATCTTTTTCTTTCTT
>NC_068984.1:52169567-52171708 GCF_001194135.2 Octopus bimaculoides
ATATATATATATATATATATATACGTCGGGCTTCTTTCAGTTTCGTCAATCAAATCTATTCACAAGGCTTTGAGAATCAAATGGTTCTCTTCAAAAAGGGAATTGGCTCGAGTGAATCCACAGGAATATCGCCACCACTTCCCATTGGTTCTTTATAACTCAATCGTGCAGAATTATTCTATTCTTCATATGATCATGTCGGCTACCATGCATTGACATGCAAATCACCGAAGTGCCTTCTCAGAAGTATTTGTTACTAAGTATAAATACGTTGGAACGATGTGTAGCAGCTGAGATACATCGTTCCAACCTATCTCAGCTGCTATTTCTGGAATATTTAACACATCACTAGAACGTACTATACATGTAGGTACCTGTGGACGTGATATAATGAAGGAGTTCTTTGTTTTTTACATGAAATTTAGGTATGACATTGTCACTTCCAGTTCGGAATTTACTTTAACTTTTTAGGACAATTTACTTTCACTTTTTTATGACGGTAAACTGCATGTTAACCCAAAGTTTTATAAGAAACAGTTATTTGTACTCAATAATGCATGTCAAATAGTCTTAGTTCTCACTTTATCTTACATTTATAACTGATGTCCCCAAGGAAAGGCATGAGTATCACAACTGTTTCGTTATCGTCGATCGTACCGTGTGTTAAATATATGAAAGTATCTGTTATTTATGGTAACTTGTGTCAGAGTATATAGAAATAAATTATCGGAAATGGTGCTCCACAGACATATGTCTTGATTTATATAACATAAAACTTTTACTAATTTACATATTCATCACTTTCTTCTTAGGACAAGCTATTATGATTACAAATAGTGTCTGTGTCATTTTTAATAGGATTTCTTATTTTCTTATTAATTTCTTCAGTTTGGTAATATGTAATTTCACCTCATCATGCCTTCTGATAATTTTCTCAACTTTTTATTTGACAACAGTCAATGCGTTGATTTATATTAAAATATGCTGAAACGTCTTCAAATTATTATGAACTCCATAAAGCATTGGTGTTCATTATTTTTCTTATACTAAGATATAAAAGTCAGCGTCAACAACAGTAACAATAAAAGCTAGAACAAAAGTAGTCATAAAATACAAAAGCATGGAGAACATCCTAAACTATATTGGAATTTGGGCACAAGGCCAGCAATTTCGGGGGAGGGGAGAATCGATGACATCAACTTCGGTTCTCGACTGGTACTTATTTTATCAACCCCGAAAGAAAGAAAGGCAAAGTCGACTTCGGCAGAATTTGAACTCTGAACGTAAAGACGGACGAAATTCCGCTAAGCATTTCGCCCGGCATGCTGACGACTCTGCCAGATCGTCACCTTTTCCTGAATTATAATAATAGCAGTTACAGAACCCCGTTCAAAACATTTTGATTCCATTCACCAATGATTCTCCTTTCTTCTCCTTTCCAAAAATTTGAGTTGATGGAAATGAGTACAAGAAGTCGCTATCACTTCTCTCCATTTTCCCTTTCTCTCATCACACCAATGACTTTGTTTTTGAGAACTTTGGTAAAAGAAAAAATTCCTTTGCAAACGATATGGTATGACATACTAATGGGCTGCAAGTTATATCTCGGTGCGCCTCAAATTTTTACAAACACCTTTGCCAGTGGCCTAGCATGTATAAAAAGTCAATAGATAACATATTCTCCATATAAAATTAGTGTTCATTTAAACACAAAAGAGACGACCCTTAACAGGCAGCCTTACATGCTAGAAGGAGCAGTCAAAACTACCAAAACTACATTTAAGAGCAGCAAATGAAAAAATTTTGTGTTTAATGTACACTAATTTTATATGGAGAATATGTTGTCTATTGACTTTTTATACATGCTAGGCCACTGGTAGTGAAATTTCTAAAAAAAATTCGCTACCCTATATTTTACGAATATGATTTTAGTAATTTTAGAAGATTAATTCGGCATTTTTTTATTTGCTGCCGACTGAAACCACGCTTGCGCGGTAAATTTGAAAAGCTATAATATATAATGATGAGACACGTGTTATTCTGTCTCTTAATTATATGTTAATGTTTTGGCGTAGCCACTGATGAGAAATCCACCTAGCAAATTATTTTATTTGCTAATAAGAGTTTGAAACCTAGGTATG
>NC_068984.1:52172013-52175702 GCF_001194135.2 Octopus bimaculoides
ATATATATATATATATAATGTACATTTAAACACAAGAGAAACTATCTAAAACAGGTAATTTTACACGCTAGAAGAAGCAGTCAAAACGATCAAAACCACATTTAAGAGCAATTTCAAAGAGAATGAAAAGTAAAAACTTTTACCTTGTTATTTTTTTACGGTTAGACCTAGATTTCGAATCTCTTTAGCAAATAAAATAATTTGCTAGGCGAATTCTCATCAGTAACCGTGCCATAACAATTAACATAATTTAGAGACACAACGAATCTCTTTAAAGTAATACCACACAATGCTTCACCAGAACTATTCCATTTTAATATACGCATGCTTGAATATCTTGAAAAACGTTATTCATTATTTTACTAATTATTCGTGCAATTGATAAAACAAAGGAGTAATATTTCCAATCTAAAGTATCGACCTACAGAACTTAAAGCGTATAGTTTACCACTAATGAAAAACAGTGAATGTCTAACTTCTTAATTTCTTAATATTATAAATAACACAGTAGATCATTACACACACTCATACACATACATGCATACATACACGCATCCATCCGTCCATCCATACAGGCAGACAGAAAGACAGACAGCCAGGCAGAACTAGATAAGATACAATCATAGACAAATATACGTCAGAAAGATATCTTTGTCTAACACCTGTATTTATATATCTATACACCTGTCACGCAGCCTACGCCCATGTTTTGTTCATTTTTGTAAAGTAACTTTGGCACATGGTGCGTGTTTCTTTTTATGCGGTGTCAGTTTTCTTCGCACTAATAAATATAAATTTAACGGTATTAGATTTAACTAACTTGAAAGGAATTATTTAATTAATTTGCCACCAAGGACCATTCAAATTGTCTATAGACAAATTAAAAAGTATTACAAAACGTTGGAATACAGAAAAAACAACAAGATAAAAGAAATTGTGCGTGTTAAAGACATTTTACATTATATTAGAGCATGCTAAACATGTTTTGTATATTACACAAAGTAATCACAAAATAATTAAATAAAATTGTAAAACACAGATAGAATTTTAAGAAAATAGGGCAGCCGACCCATAAACGGATGATGAACCTTTATCTAGGTCAGCCCACGGCTCCCACAATTCTGATTCCCCACCCCACCACCGCCATCTCTTTTCTCAACGTATATCCCACATAATTGTTCTTTCCAAAAGTGCTAATGGGTACTTTTGATGTCAGAATAGCTAAGATATAATTCACATCCAGTTAACAGTCTAAATAAATTTCTTCGTGACATTGTTCGTCGTTTTCTTCTTCAATGTGCTGTATTTCTCGTGCTTCAAGTAGTCGGAGCCTATTCACTCACCTGCTTGTACTGAATTTGTCCCGAAATGGCCTCATCTATGCTGTTAGTCAATTGTTGGTTTTTTTTTGGGGGGGGAGATGGGCTGCTCCTCACACTTATTACTTGCAATCTTAAGTGGCTATTCTCTTTTTTTCTCGAAGAGGGCTCCCCCCGCCCCACCTCTTGCTTGCTTTGTCCGATATCTCCAAAGTCTTCTATTTATGCTCATTTTCCATCTCTTTCTAATCGCAAGATGATAAGGACAGAAGTCATACTGATAGTTACGAGAAGCGGCCCTCGGTCAGTTCCTGGAAACGAGGACAAGGCGATCTCTTCCAATATTTCCAGAAAGTCACTTTTCGATAATTTAATAAAAATCTCAAGTGCCGACCTACAAAACTGAAAAGTATAATTTACTTTTAGCGATAGGCTGTATCCGAAATCTTAATATCAAAAATAACATTGGAGATCATATCTATTTGTTTATTTAACTATTTATTTATTTATTTATTTTATTAGAGTTCTGTTTGCAATCATAATGAATATAAAACTGGCTCGGCACGTAAATGCTACAGCTCTATTTCAATATCTCTTTTCGACTATATCTTTTAATTACTGCATGTCAGGTTAGGAAACCTCTTGAAACACTCACCAGAATTTTCCCGGCAATCCATACACTTTAACGATAAATTTAAGATCTATTCTAACTTCAAATGAGCATCCATCTCAGTAACTGTAAACAAATTACACGTCAGTTTCCACTTACATCTAAACTATTACTGTCATTCCCCACTACAACACACTCTCTCTAGCTATTTCTCTCTATCTTACACACCACACACACACCACACACGTACCACACACATACCACACACACACACACACACACACATACACACACACACACACACACTTGTCTCTCCTTGATCTTATCTCCTCCACAACAACCCGTGAACAAGTATTTTTACACTCTGTGCAGAAAGACATTAGATTGTTTAATAAGATACGAAATCAAAAGTTTTCTGCTGAATTGTCAACTCTTTATTCCCCCTGTCAGTGCGTGCGTGCGTGCGTGTGCTATGTGTACAGACTTTCTGGTATCTCAGCCAGTTTGAAATATTATCCGATTTCCTTTTAATCTGGAAAATTTTTATTTTTTATGATTTTTATCCGGGTTTGATTGAAAGGCGAAAGGTTGATTAGCCTCTCTAGTGCGTTATGAAACATCTAGAGCAGCAAGTCGACTAGGATTTGAAACTAACCACCTCTGCTTCACTCACACAGAAAACTGTTCCTGCAGCAGATAAAGCCAAGTAGATGACATTTGAAGGCTCAATTAACTATAAGGAAAACCAGTTGGTCATAGGAAATCTAGGAAATCTTTTAACGTCTCTAAATTCTGACCTGTTCGCATATTTATTATTGTTAAAATTAAGTCTTATATAACTCGCGTTTTCCATGAGAAAGGGAAGAAGCTACAGAACTTGGACGATTCAACACGTTTCAAGGACATCTCATCAAAACTGACAAAGTAGCTGATGAAGTACTCTCTCACTTCCACTTCTGTTTTTGTGAGCTAGCAGAATCTTTAGCACGCAGGACAAAAATGCTTAACAGCATTTCGTCCATCCTTATGTTCTTAGTTCAAATTCCACCGAGGTCGACTTTGCCTTTCATCGTTTCGAGATCGATAAAATAAGCACCAGGTGAGCACTGGAGTTGATGGAATCGACTAGCACCCCGTCCCCCAAAATTTCAGGCTTTGTGCCTATAGTAGAAAGGCTATTTCACATTTTCTCAGCAAAGATATGATAGTCACAAACAACCGCTGGATTTTTGACAACCAAACTCAATCCGTCTTTTTACTCACACACACAAACTCACTCACATACTACTCCTCTGTGAGTGTTCAGATGTTTTTGCTGTGCACACCTTTGTATTATAAATATGATCTTTCGGATTAAGTAACACTGATATTTTTCATTGTGTCATAAACAAACAATTCGATGTGTCATATATAATTGCTGACGCCATCAATATATTTTTCTTATGATTTAATTAACTGAGTAAATTTATTCTTTAGTCAGCGTACCTTAATCTTACTTTGACATTGAATCATTGTAATATTATTCTGTTTGTTCCTGCGTTCCTGACTGTTTCATCCGTGTGTTACACTTACATCATCAAGTGAGATTATAGCCCAAATGTAGAATTATATAAAGAAAGGTAGAAGAAAGGAAGAGAGGGTGATAAAGAAAGAAACGAAACGGGAATAGTAGAATCAGTGAAAAAATAGAAAGGGAAAACAATAGAGAAAGAGAATGTGTGTGTGTGTGTGTGTGTGTGTGTGTGTGTGTGTGTGTGTGT
>NC_068984.1:52175712-52176511 GCF_001194135.2 Octopus bimaculoides
CTGGCACAATCGACATGTTTAATATTTGAAACAATGTTATGAAGAGCTATAAATTTACGCTTTAAAAGATATATCGGTAGACAGTTGAATTAAAGTGAAATAACCTTGGCTAACAAATAGCTGTGGAAGTTACTCTTTTATCTTTTACGTGTTCCAGATCAAACCCGTGGCTATATTGGGGCACCGCCGCAATTCTTTTTTTTTTTTTGCAGGTTTAAATTCTTCTCGGTACTATGAAAGTAAACATACACACATCGGCAGAAGGGAAAGTAGACATGATAATTACCCAGACAGACAGACAGACAGACAGACAGACAGACAGGCAGGCAGGCAGGCAGACAGGCAGGCAGACAGGCAGGCAGACAGACAGACCGGAAGGCAGGCAGACAAGCAGGCAGGCAGGTAGGTAGGTAGGTAGGTAGATGAGTCTACCGATATATCAAAAGTCATGCAAATAGAAAGATATATTAATAGATATACAAATAGATATGTTGCAGAACTAAAGTGAAATGAAAAGAAATGAAAATAATCTCAATTGGTAAATAACTTTTATTGAGATTATTTTCGTTAATATAATTATTCTTGAATATTTTAACAAAGCAAGGAGATAGAAGAAATTCATGTCGCTATTGTAGCTAAGAACAGACTACATCTTCCGAGAATCGCATGGAGCATAATGGGGTCATAGGATTGTAATTTATTTTTAATTCATTTACCTCTTTATCAACTACTATATATATACTACTATACACACACACACACACACACACACACACACACACACACACACACACACACA
>NC_068984.1:52177295-52180164 GCF_001194135.2 Octopus bimaculoides
CCCTTGGCGAATAAAACAGACAGTAACGTGGGAACGCATATAATAATATTAAAGATGATAATCCTTCCTTACTTTGACACTAGACCAACAATTTTGAGGAGAAGGGAAAGTCGATTTCACCGATCCCAGTACTTGACTGATACTTGTTTTATCGACTCTGGGAGGGTGAAAACAAAGTTGACTTTGGCAGCATTTGAACTCAAGAACGTAAAGCCGAAAAAAATGCCGCTATGCATTTTGTGCTGTGTGCTAACGTTTCGGCCAACTCGCCGCCTTGGTTTTCAAATTTTGGCATAGAGCCAACAGATTTTGAAAAGCGGAGTAAATGGATTACATGTCTGCAGTACTTGACTGGTACTTGTCCTTTTGATTCCGAAAGGAAGAAAAGAAAAGCAAGGCTGACCATGGCGACATTTGAACTGGAGTATACAGCTGAAAGAAATGCCAATAAACATTTCGTCCGGCATACTAACGATTCTGCCACCTTGCCGCCTGAGTAATGATAATAACAATCCTTTCTACTATCGGCACAAAAACTGAAATTTCGTGGGATGGGGCTAGTGGATTACATCAATCTCATTGCTCAACTGGTACATATTTCATCGACCCCGAACGGATGAAAGGCAAAAGAAGAACGTAAAGACATGGTAACGATTCTGCCAGCTCGCTGCCTTCAATATAGTAATAATATTGATTTCAAATTTTGGCACAAGGTCATTAATTTCGGGCAAGGGCTAAGTCGGTTACATCAACCCTAATTTTGCCCGGCGTGCTAACGATTCTACCAGTTCGTTGCCTTCAATAATAACATTATTTTTTGTGTCTGGTAGTCACTATTCAGGAATAGCATAAACACATCAACTTAAAGTTATTTACATACATAACGCGACTTCAGCCTGCTTAATACATATTTTCTAAGGGAGAATTATTCAATTTTGACCAGATTTTATCATGATACTGCAAGAGTAGAATTATTATAAAGAAATTTAGCATTTTCGTCGGGTGCGCAATACTCATCAAGTACACTCAACATGTATATCCTTACTGTTCCGATAGACGTGGAAGAACTTAATGTAAATTAATACTCTCAAGGAGTCTTAAAGGAACACGGTTTAAGTTCTTCTAAAATTGAGAAACAGACAATTTACTCACTTACATATCTATGGCTCTTTTGCTGCTGACTTTCTGTCTCAGCACATTTTAACTCTAACAAAAGTTCCTATGCCTATGTTGCTATTTCTCTCGTGACACAAAAGAGGAGTGGCTTCCTTTCTGTCTGCCTGTCCGTTCGTCAACCTGTCTGTCTGTTTCTCTCTCTTTCTCTCTCTCTCTCTTTCTCTCTCCCTTTCTCTCTCCTTCTCTCACTCTCTCTACCTCTTTCACTTCCACATATAAACACACACACACACACACACACACACACATACATACATACATACATTTGCACACACACAGACACGCACACGTACCTACAAACATACACACAAACATGCATACATACATAATACATACATACATGCAAACATGCATACATACATACATACAAACATGCATGCATACATACATACATACATACATACATGCTTATACACGTTACATTTCACATCAGTTTTAAAAAAATAATTTAGTTTATATTTACAAAAAAAAATAAATCTACATAATTTTCCTCTAGTAATGTAGACGATAAAATATTCATCACTAAACTGTTCCAACAGCTAATGCAATTTAAAGTTCATTTTATGTTACAGTTGTTATTTAGGCCTATATCAGCTCTGGTCGAGAAGAGCTGTGAACAAGAGTATTCTGGCGGCAGACATGCTGTCTTTTCACTGATAGTTTATATCATGTTACATTACCGAATGTGTCCTTCCATCTTTCTCAGTTAGATATGACTTGCGATAATTTCAGTTGTTGTTTTTAGCATGTTGAGAGACCATATAGAGGTTATCTTGTTCACTTGTTATTCAAATGTTCTAGTGACTCAAAGTACCCAGCAACATTAACTGGAGTAGCACACTTTTATGTCTTTCATATATATTACGATTTAGGATCTTTTCTGTTTGGCTGCCAATTTTCAAACTCTTCAATTTCAGTTCCAATTGATTTCATATTCGGTGTAATGATATAGTTTTATATGCTAACCAATGCCTTGAAATTCACTTTCGCTATAAGTCAATAAATAAAGAGTTATTAACTTTTAAAGCGTGGAAATTTTGGGTAATTTTAGCCAATCGTAAGCCACAGATACATTCATGCCTGTTTCCATAGTAACAAGCTAAGCATGAGAACTCTTTTGTCTGCGGGAGAGTATGTGTTGACAAATATATTCTATTCATTGAAGTGATGGCGAGATGTGCTAAAAATTACAGCTAAATAGGCCTTAAATGACGTACCCACGAATTTTTTATTTTGGTTTTGGTATAATCATATGAATTTCCGAGCATAGAATACAAATTTGTAAAAATTTTCTGAAACTTCCAAAAATTGAAAAATTTACGAGGGATTCTATGGCGTGCGTAAAGCAGAATTCCGCCAGTATTCCATTTGTTTAAAGGCGGTGAGCTGGCAGAAACGTTAGCACGCCGGGCGAAATGCTTAGCAGTATTTCGTCTGCCGTTACGTTCTAAGTTCAAATTCCGCCTGGGTCGACTTTGCCTTTCATCCTTTCGGGGTCGATAAATTAAGTACCAGTTGCGTACTGAGGTCAATCTAATCGACTGCCCCCTCCCCCAAAATTTTGTGCTTTGTGCCTAGAGTAGAAAAGGAAAACAAGAAAAGTATTTCTGCTGTCACACAAAACGACAACTTCCAAATCCTGTTTTTCTGACTTTAAACGTCTATAACTTTTTTTTTTTTAATTCTGGAAAAA
>NC_068984.1:52181333-52181931 GCF_001194135.2 Octopus bimaculoides
GTGGACAAAGTGCACCTGGTGCGTTTCTGTTCAGGAGTCAAAAGGCGAGGGACCCACCTTGCAGAAACCTTTGAGAATCCAAGTTCTTTTGTCACAATGTTGTCTGCTCTTTCAGTTGAGATGCCCAGTCTCTCGGCTATCTGACGACATGATATTCGGCGATCTTGCATTATCATACCAAGAGCAAGGTCAAGGTTGTCCTTGGTGGCTGCAGTTGGAGGTCTCCCTGGTCTTGGATCATCTTCCACACTCTCCCTGCCACGCTTGAATTCATTTACCCAGCGTTTGACTGTTGCATATGAAGGAGCATTGTCTGTTAAGGTTCTCCCCATCTCTTCATGGATTTCTGATGGAGTTTTGCCTTTCTAATGAAAGTACTTTATGACAGCACGATACTCAGTTTTCTCCATTTTCCTTCTAAATTCGAAGCTTGTTTATTCAAAAATCTGCAACAAAAAAACTTTAAATATCAGAATCATGAAAATGAGCAAGAATACTCCGAAAAGACTGTACTTACCATAAAAAATTGTTTCAAATTGTTTCAACTATATAGCAGCCCCGATTCTAGGTTAGGCTCAAAACTTTTCAGACACCCCTC
>NC_068984.1:52182124-52199290 GCF_001194135.2 Octopus bimaculoides
CATACATACATACATACATACATACATACATACATACATGCATAGCCTCGGGCCGACCAAAGCCTTGTGTGTGAATTTGTGTGTGTGTGTGCGTGTGTGCGTGCGTGCGTGTGTGCGTGCGTGCGTGTGTGCGTGCGTGCGTGCGTGTGTATTCAGAACAACCGGTGTTGGTGTGTTTACGTCCCCGTAACGTAGCTGTTCGGCAAAAGGGATTCGATAGAATAAGTACTAGGTTTAAGAAATAAGTCCTGGGGGCGATTTGGTCGGCTAAAACTCTTTAAGGCGGTGCTCCAGCATGGCCGCGGTCAAATGACAGAAATGAATAAAAGAATATACATATATATAATAATAATAAACACAACAAACATAATTGGTATTTTAAGCTATAAAACATACGTGTATTTCTCTAAACCGGTTGTCATTATTTTGCAAACCAAGTGGCTCGTCTGTTTTTTTTTCCTTCCTCAATATTATCAGTGAAAAATACAAAGCTAAATTGGATGTTTGCATTAATATATTTCAACTATGCAAATTACGTTCATTATCACTGGCATGGTAGAATAGGAGATGAAAGAATGTGAGTTGTATTAAGAGTAGACAGACAGTCGATGACAAGAGGAAGAAAATGGTTAAACCTACCCTCCATAAATAGGCAGACATACACACCTTCTCTCTCTCTCTCTCTCTCACACACACACACACATAAACACGCACATACACACAAATACAGTAGAAAAGAGAGGAAAAATGAATTTAATCAGAGATGATGTAAGCTCAATGATAACAACAACAACAAAAACAACAGCAATAACAACAATAATAGCGACCACATTACGAACAGTCAGTATCATATCTCAGGATGTAAAACCAAGATAATGGGTCGGTCGCTATTACAAGTGCCAACCATGTGTCTGAAGCAAGAAATAAAATAGTAGAAAGCTGTCACCTGCAATATATATATATATATGTATATATATATGTTTTAATGAACATATATATATATATATATATATATGTGTGTGTGTGTGTGTGTGTGTGTGTGTGTGTGTGTGTGTGTGTGTGTGTGTGTGTGTGTGTGTGTGTGTATTTTAATGAACAGTTTATTGTAAACACATTATCCATCCATAAAACGATATTTCACGCAAAACGCCCTTGTTAGAGAACGTTTAGGAAAATCTGTAGGTGCATAGACTCAGCGCGTGTCTTCGCATCCATGGCATACTAACCCGTCTTCCAGAGGGTGTTGGCAACAGATGGCTTGCCTGACCAGTGGGAGTGAAAATATAAACGCTCATGTCCGGCTAAACGTGGACTAGAGGAAGGTATAACGGTCAGGCGGTAAATTATTAAGAAAGCAATGTAGACATTTGCGACCTCTGCTCTTCCTTTTAGAGATAGTTTCCTTTCAACTCATTTCTGAATTAGGCTGGCCACCCTGCTTGTAACCTTGCTCCAATCCCTGTCCACCTGAAATTTCGAACCAAAACAAATCCTGGGCAATTTCACCAATCCGTATGTCCAGTGACCTACTCTGCTCTTTGATGGCATAGAGTTACCTCTCCACTTGCTGAGCAGCCTGTCCACCGACTTGTTTGGATTTATCTTTACTTCTGCCATTGTATTCCTTTAGAATGTAATTTATTACCTGAACTTTTGTGATGTCTGATATCATCATGGTGACGTCATCCGCATACGCCAATACAGCTCTCCCGCATCCCAATAACAATATTTAACATAGGCACGTGGCCACATATTTGTCGAGGGAATCTCATATGTAACTGCATTTATTATGTCGCTTCTGCAACCTGTGTTGAATTAACCTAGTAGTAAGTGTAATAAATGCTATAATATCCACATCTTCAAGGGTTCTGCGTTAAATGCTTTATTACAACGCTACTATACTCTCTTCTGTGTTTATGAAAGACTAGACGTTTAAGACTGATCCTATATATTTTAAATTAAACAAATTACAATAATCAGGTAGGATGTCAGTAGGAATGGGCTAACTTGCTTCACTTTTGTCAGATGCAAATTACTGGGCTTGCCATTCTGTTTCCCCATTTTCGATGCATTAAACCTGTCACACAATAATTGAGCTTAATTATTATTTTCTCATAATTAAGATCGGTTGAAGGCATTACATTATTACTGATATATTGCAGCCAATCAAATACTAACCATACACATTAAATTAAATCACCATTTGTAAACAGGCAATAAATATTTTATTGTGTACTGTTTCTACTTAACCTTATACCGTTATGTAAAAATATAGCACGAATAACAAGTTTAATACATAGTAGTAATGCCTTGCGTTACCCTTTTATTGCTTATTCGCTATAACGCTCTTTTATTTTTTAGGAGACAATATTTTTACTGGGATTGCACTACTTAAGTCTAGGAACTGGATCCTGGAAATTTCACGTTATATAAATGTTCTTTTATTTTGTAGCATAAATTTATATATCTTTATAACAGTTTTGTTATGTTAAAATATTTTTCCATGATAATTGAGTTTATTCAAAAAAGAAAAAAAAAAAAAAGGAAATTGTTCGTTCTGATGCCGTATCTTTGGAGCACAAAATCATTTGTGAAGTTGCCTTCTTGTTTGAACAAATTAAGCAACTATTTTATGTTCACTTTTTTATTTTCTCTTCGTACTCGACTCATTTCAAGAAATTCTCCCTGTTATTCTGCTCGTTACTGTTCGCTTAGGTCATTTCAAAGCACCCCTCTCTCTCTCTCTCTCTCTCTCTCTCTCTCTCTCTCTCTCTCTCTCTCTCTCTCTCTCTCTCTCTCTGAAATGTCTTCTTTTAATGAAGACTTCTCAATGATAAAAATTAAGAAAGAATCGCTCTGAAAAGAAATTTCAAAACTGTTATAACATTTCAAACACACAAAGAGAATTTTATTTATTTATTTATATATTCATTCATTTATTTATTTTTTTAAGGTGGTGAGCTGGCAGTGTTGTTGGTACACTGGGCAAATGCTTTGTTGTATTTCTTCCGGTCTTTTACGTTCTGAGTTAAAATGTCGCTGAGATCAACTATATCTTTCTTCCTTTTGGAGTCAGTAAAATAACCACCAAATGAGCACAGGAGTTGATGTAATCAACTATCCTCCTCCTCTGATATTTCATGTACTGTACCAACAGCAGGAAGAAGAAGAAGAAAAAGAAGAAGGAGGAGGGGGGAGGAGAAGAAGAAGAAGGGGAGAAGAAAAGGAAAAGAAGAAAAGAGGAGGAGAAAGAGAAAGAAAGAGACGATGAGGAAGAAGGGAAAGGCGGAGGAAGAGAAAGAAGGGGAGGAGGAAGAGGAAGACGAAAAAGAGGAGGCGGATCATTCATAGATCACTAAGACTGATTTGATCGAGCTAAATGACACCATAACCCATACAGCATCCGTATGTTTTGTGAAGCTGGAAGTGCCAACACCCAGACAGTCAACAAATTTTTCCAGGTCCTAAAGAGTATCATCGAACGTGGCAACAACTCAACTTGTATCCAATGCAGATAAAACAGACCTTTTTCTAAGATAAAAAAAAAGCACCATGCCGCACTTTCAAAGCTGCTTCTAGGTTCAAAGCCAGAATAGGCCATTTAACATTACCACGTGGCGGTAAAGCATCAGGAGATTAAAAGCTAAACCCATTGCTAGCTTATTCAGAACAGTGGAAGCAATGAGGGGAATATCAAAAATACAACGGCCTGTAGCTTGGGAATCAAACTAGAAAATTTGTGACAAAATCAGCGGTTTTTTTCATGCGTTTGTCATCTAATAATTTGAAGTCGTTGCAAAAGGGAAAAAAGAAAATCACTAACCTGAGGTATTATTAGTGACTAATAATAATTCAGGCCACGCCAAGAATTTTGATACCCATTAGATCTATAATCTTGTCAAAGTAGTTAGCCTGTCAGCAAATACCTTGCATTAAGGTACATCCAGGTTCATTACATTCATCGCACTTTCAAAGAGTTGCACAACTTGTCTGGGACTTTTGGGTGAACCACTTTATCATGAAAGCCATAAATAATATCAAAGCAGCCTAGGAAGAAATAATCGAGAACTGCACGAACAAAGTTTGGAAGAAATTATGTTAAAAGCAGACTATCATTCTCGTTTCTCTATTTATGTTATACAATTATGACTGTATAGTGCTGGTTCATTTAGCGATGGATTTTGGGAAATCGAAATTAACACTGTGTAGAAAATTTTTTATTTCATTTTATTATTATTATTTTAATCTTTAGTCAGTAAGTGTTATTTCGTATTTACTTCTGTCTAGAAATCAAAGGAAATTACTACTATTCCCTTCAAACTTTGCTTTTGTGACCTGGACTGCAATGCTTTGAAACTGACTTATTCGCCATTACATTTCAGATAGATTCAACGCTGAGTTGCCAAAGAAGAGATATCGTTATAGCAAATCTGCTCAATGCCACAGAATTTGCTTGTGAGTTGCTTGACCTTAACTACTTGAGCATATCCTTTAGTGGCTGACAATACGTGCGTCTCTGAGCAAAAGTATTGGGGGAACATCATAGTCATGTGTTGAGAAGGATTCTTTGGGCTTTGAATAAATGTAACAAAAGCAAAGTTTGAAGGAAATATTAGCCATTTTTCATATTTTCAATAGGGAATAACAGTTGCTATCCAAGATCAAAAATCGTGCTACACAGTGTTATTGTCGTCATATTTTCAATGTTATCCCATAAACGAAAATCTGGCCTACGAATCAAGTGAGAACATTTAATCTGAACTCAAAACGTAAAGAGCCGGAAGAAATATCGCAAAATATATTTCTCCGATACTTAAACGATTCTGCCAGCTCGTCACTTTCATTGATCTTATTAATAATGGTTTATGCTTTAGACAGAAGGCCAGCAACTTACAGCGGGGTGGATTAGTTGATACCATCGACCCCAGTATTTCATTGGAACTTAATATTTTTTCGACCCAAGAGGGACGAAAGACAAAGTTGATCCCGATGAGATTTGAACCTAGAATGTAAAGAGCCGGAAGAAGTACTACAAGGCACATTTTTTCACCGATATTTAAACGATTCTGCCACCTCGTCGCTTTAATCAACCTTATGATCGTAACAATAACAATAATAAATCTTTTATAAGATTCATAAGCGTTTCTTTCGTGTTTGTAAACATATATAATTGACATTCATACACATGACGCCACGGCAATTTGACATATGGGATTGCCGTATGAACTAATATAACTTCAAGCAACGTATTTTATATCGAAATAAACTCAGTGGCTCTAGAAACGCTAGTTTAAAACATAGATACGCATATCTTAAGAAAATAAAGAGGTAACTGATAAAACAGTAGGTTCTGATAAACAGAAATAGAAAGTTGGCGGCGGTAAGACCCATGAGAATTGTGAGTAGAGAGTATATCGTTGTCCGACCAAGCGAATCTCCAAGGATCTCAGAAAATATTTGTATGTATTGAAAACTAGCAGGGAGGGCCACGAAAGAAATTTTGAAGGTGTGTATGTCTGCCTATTTTGAAACCCCTGATAAAATCCTTCTCGGGATATTCAGTTCGAAAAAGAAAACTGGATGAGTGACCACAAAACTGAGTCAGACTAGGTGAAACTTTAATTCAGAATCTCTTTCAAAGCTGCAGGCTCAAAAGGAAACTAATACATCGCCGACACATCAGATTTTGGTAAAATACTATTTTAAACACACACACACATACACACACACACTCATATAAACACATACACACGTACATATATATATATATGTACATACATACATACATACATATGTAAATATGTATATATATATATATAATAATTTTCCAGAGGATGTAGCACAGAAATGTTAACATAGAGTGGCGAATAAATCGATATATCGAATTTGAAGTCTCTGTCTCTTTTGAATATGAAAATTTAAAAGTTAAAAACCTTATAATATATATATATATATATATATATATATATATATATATATATATTCTTTTATTACTTTATTATTTCATTTGTTTCAGTCATTTAACTGCGGCTATGCTGGAGCACTGCCTTACAGGGTTTTTAGTCGAAGAAATCGATCCCAGGACTTATTCTTTGTAAGCCTAATACTTATTCTTTGACCCCCCCCCCTCCACCAACGTTGGTTGTCAAACGATGTTAGGGGACAAACACAGACATAGACATATACGCACATACACACGCGCGCGCGTACTATGTATGCATGTATGTATGTATATGGTGCACTTCTGCGGTTTCCGTCTAAAGTTGTTTAACACAGTGCTTCTCAACCATCGTTTTTTAATCTATGGACCCCTTTGATCCCTATTTTACTCGGTTGGACTATTGTAGTCATTCAATGTTTAAAAAATTCTATTATGTATTTTAGAATTAAATATTATTAGGAATTGTATAAAAGAAATTGTTGAAATATTTTGTGTATTATACAATTATAACCAATTTATTATCTTTTGTGCTCTATCATTTATCTTTTACTTGTTTGAGTCATTTAGGGCACCGTCTTGAAGGGTTTTAATCGAAGAAATCGACCCTGGGACTCTTTTTTAAAAGCTTGATACTCATCCTATTGTTTCTTTTGCCGAATCGCTAAGCTACGGAGACATAAAGACACCACCACCGGTCGCCAAGCGGTGATGGGAAACACACACACATACACACACACATATACGATGGGCTTCTTTCAGTTTCTGTCAACCAAATCCACTCAAAAGGCTTTGGTCGGCCCGATGCTATAGTAGAAGATACTTGGCCAAGGTGCCACGCAATGCGACAGAACCCGGAACCATGTGGTTGAGAAGCAAGCTTCTTACCACACAGTCACGCCTGCAAATAAATTTTAATAACAAAATCTTATAGATCCCACTCCCAAGGACCATATGGACCTCGATTGAGAACTACTGGTCTAACAAATCATTTTTCAGCTCCAGGCTACAATAAACACTTGCTTACGATGTCATGCAGTGGAATCGAACTCACAACTAAAAGGGTTGCAAAATGAGCATCTTCATTAAATTACACTGTCCGCATCTATCAGTATAGGTGATAGAAATTATACATAATTAATATATGCCTCTGTTAATAATGGTTTCAAATCTTGGCACAAAGTCGGCAGTTTTTAATGCCAATTCAATCGACCCCAGTACTTGACTGGTAATTATTCTATCGAACACGAAAGGTGATATCGACCTCGGCAGAACAAAATTAAAACCACTGAGTTGGCTGGCTGCGTATGGGGTTTGAAGTCTAACGCCACACCACATACAATAAAGTGGAAAACAGTTGAAAAGTCCACACTATATGTTAACGGATCAAAATATTTAAGCTATGCAGTGCTGAAAGAATTCTACCGCACCGCTGGATTTCAGATCTGAATAAGTTCCTGTTAGCGAATTGGAAAGTACCTCTCTCACTCTCTCTCTGGACTGAGTAGCTGTACCACAAACTAGGCTACCATCTTTTCAGTCTTATAGCTTCACGGTCAAAGGAGTCATAACTCTAATTCTCCCTCACCACCTATCATTTATCTTTTACTTGTTTCAGTCATTTAGGGCACCGTCTTGAAGGGTTTTAATCGAAGAAATCGACCCTGGGACTCTTTTTTAAAAGCTTGATACTCATCCTATTGTTTCTTTTGCCGAATCGCTAATTGTTTGTTTCTATTTTCTTTTTCGTTTTTCGGTTTTTCAGCCTTACACCTTTTTACATCTACTTCCTTCTCGCCTTTTGTGTTTTTATTCTCTCATCCTGTCGTCCTGTTTTCAGCTTGTTGTGCTATGAGGACACAGCCTGAAGATTGCGCTAAGGCACCAGACGTGTTGAAAAATGCTGTCTGATCTGTTTTCATAGCATGAGACTACTGGTAGCCCATTAAGATATACACTGTATTTATTGAATAACATATATTTACGACGGGCTTCTTTCCGTTTCCATCTACCAAATCAACTCACAAGGCTTTGGTCAGCCCGAGGTTATAGTACAAGACACTTGCTCATGGTGTCACCATGTGGTTAGAAAGCAAGTTTCATACCACACGTCCACGCAGGTTTTTTTTTTTTTTAAACGCTATGTTCCAGAATATTTTTGATCCTATAATAATCCTTTCTGCTATAGGCACAATGCCTGAAATTTTGGGGAGGGAGCTAGTTGATTACATCGACTCCAGTACTTGACAGGTACTTATTTTATTTACCACGAAAGGATGAATGGCAAAGTCGACCTCGGCAGAATTTGAACTCAGAACGTGAAAACGGACGAAATACCGCTAAGCATTTCACCCGGCGTACTAACGATTCTCCCAACTAACCGCCCTACATCTTGATCCTGTAATAATACCGACAATTTTCAAATTCAGATTCCAGAGAAGCAGCAGGATTGTAAGACACTTCGATGGCCAACATTTCGATGCTTGACAGTTATTTCCAATTCAGCATCTTTTCAAAATATAATGTCGGGTACATCCAATCGTATTTTATTGATATGTTAAATGTCAAGTTATAACTCAGAGAAAATATTAAATACTTGTAGACCGACCAAAACTTTCTGAATGGTTTTGATACACGGAAACCTGGAAGAAGCCTGTTGTGTGTGTGTGTGTGTGTGTGTGTGTGTGTGTGTGTGTGTGTGTGTGTGTGTGTGTGTGTGTGTGTGTGTGTGTGTGTGTGTGTGTGTGTATGTGTGTGTGTGTGTTAGTTTGTTTTCGTCCCCGTGAGTTAGCGATTGGAAAAAGTGACAGGCTTGAAAATAAGTAACCCTTCAAGACGATACCCCGGCATAGCCACAGTCCAAAGACTGAAACAAGTAAAAGATAACATCAAATTAAAATACAGATTCTTTTTAAAAGACATAACGTTTTAAATAATAAAAAAAAAGTTCTACGAAAATTTATCAATGGCTGAAGTTGACTGGCCTGCTCACAAATATTTGAAGATTTTTAGGCCTATTTCTGTATTTATATTAATATATATTTATATTTTTCCTATAGCTTATAAAGTTTTGTCAGATAATTCATAACTGAAGTAGCATTTATTATTAAACCAAAGTTTGTAGATAAAATAACATTAAGAAGCTTCTATCCGTTTTCCCCCACCCCTTTTACTTTGATTTATCATCTTTCATACTACTAAATATTCTTTCAACTTCTGCATTGAAGTGGGGGAAGTTTCAAAGTTGAAATAGAAATCTGTAAGGCGTTTAAAGAAATTGTACCCAGAATACGATTAATATTAATAAACTTTACTGCTCGGAAGGTCAGGAACAGTTTTATTGGTCCGGAGTCCAATAAAGGGTTTTTTTTTTAATTTTCTTTATTTTTTATTGATATTCAGCAGAAGATATGGATTCTTTTGATACTCCCAAATATTTCATCAATTTGGAAACCGAATTATACATACATACATACATATATATATTCATACTCACAAGCATATGTATATATATATATATATATATATATATATATATATAAATGTATGTATGTATGTATGTATGTATGTATGTGAGTGCACGCGCACACGCACACACACATATACATACATATATATATTGTTTCATCTTTTTTTCACATATATCGTTTGTGTTTATTTTGAAGAGGAAAACGAATAAGTTTTTCTTGTGGTTTTTAATATATATCTCGGTAAACGAATAAGTATTTTTGTAGCTTGGTTAAGGCAAGCAAGAAAAACTAGTCATTATTACCTTAACTGCTGAAGAAAAAGGCGGCAGGTTATACTACAAAAAAGGACACACACATATATAAAAAGAAATAAATAAAAAACGCTAAGTTTCATTTTAAGGTTTTACTTCTTTAAATTTAACATTTTATGGCATCAAACACGAAGTTGGTATAATTTCACTTTGGGTGAAGGTTAGGAAACGAATAAAAACCAATTAGATATACGTACTGTAGCGTGCAAGCTAATTAACTTCTGCGTTTCATCGTTTGTAGCTACTGCAAAACCGCAATCACAAGTTACCACAACTAATCTTGCATCTTTGAAATACGTCGCTTTGTGACCATGAACATGTCGAAATTTTATGTATGTATGTATGTATGTATGTATGCTTGCATGCATACATACATACATACATACATACATACATACATGCATGCATGCATGTATATGAGTATGTATGTATGTGTGTATGAGTTTATGTATGTATGTTTGCATGTGTGTATGTGTGTGTATGTATGTATGTATGCATGCATGCATCCATGTATGTATGTATGTGTGTGTTTCTCCTGTGGGTTTTATCGAAGTTCTTCAGAGAGTTCAAGCCGGTCATAAACAAAGTGATAAGGCTTTTTGAGTTAAGAGAGTTCCCCGTGTTTGCAAATAATTAGTTGAGTTAGTGTGTTGGTTGAGCTGTCGATGCACACACTTGGGTGTGTGCATCGACAGCTCAACGAACAGCCAAGTGTGTGCGTCTAAAGAATCTCAGATGGACAATCTTTGTAATGTCTTACAAAACTTTACTGTGTTACTAACAGATTGGATTTGGAGAATCCACGTCAGTTTCTTTTGCTCTTTCTTCGAAAAATCAAATATTTCTAGGGTTTTTTAAAGGTAAATTTGTATGTACATAACCTAATGCACCTATGATGATAGGTACAAATGGTCGACAATCTTTCTTCGGTTGACTATTATGCATGAGCATTTATCTTTCCCAAACTCTCTTCCTGTCTCGTGAGAATGTTGTGACTAGATCCAATTGTTTCTTGGTGTTGTTCATGTTGCCACAATATAACTTTAAGGTCATCAGCAAAAAATGTGTTGTGCGTATGATTTTTCTTTTAGTTATATCTAAGTTCTTAAGAAAGTTCAAGTCGGTCGCTAACAAAGCGTCAGGACTTTTTGAGTTAAGAGAATTCCCGCTGTTTGTAAATACGCGGTTAGCTTGGTGTCTTGGTTGAGCTGTCGATGCGCATTATGCATGTTATTATTCAGTGTTACTTCAAAATTTCTTGCTAATAGAGAATGAGCCGGTTTCTAACCTTGATCCAAGGCTCCTTCACTGAAATTTCAACATCAACAGGGTATGTATGTATGTATGTATGTATGTATTATGTATGTATGTGTTTATGTATGTGTTTATGTATGTGAGCAGAATTGTATGTTTTGTTTTATGTATGTATTCTCATGAATATACTTGCATATCTAGATATACTCTTATATACTTAAATGATAAACTTCTGAAAAGTTTTACAGATTTTTACAGTTCCATTGATGGCTTGGATCTGTAGTCTTCGAATCAGCTTTCTCCTTTCTGGTTTTGAGAAGCCCAATTTCTCAAGCTTGGTATTTAGTATTTAGGCAGTATGTATGTGTGTATGTATGTCAAATCACTCTTAGTGTTACGGGTAACATATAATCCAGTACAACCTGTCGCATGATCAGGCCGTCAGTAACTATACCGACAACCCTACCAAGCCTGTTTGGTAAGGAAGATGGTTTTCGTTAGATATCCAACAGGGTGGAAAACAAAATTTGTCAAAGGACGCAAGAACTCAATAGACTCAATGGCCATCCAACAGCTAGGAGTGAGAGACTCCTTGCCTTTGTTTAGACATCTCCCGAGGAGTAGAAAATTCCAAAATAACACCCACCTCATTGCGAAACCGAACATCTTGCTTTTGTTTGTTTCTGAATTACTTGGCTTTGGAAATGAGAGTCGTAGTGATGTTGTACAAGCTACAGCGGACTTTTAATTTCTGCACGGGCGTTGCTGACAGCTATTGTCTTTAACATTTAGGATGAGATAATTTGTCAGTGATGGTCATACTGTTGGCAGCTGCCATGTATTTATGTATGTAAGTGTTCACATGTGTACGTGTGTATGTGAGCATGTATGAGTGTGTATGTGAGAGAGTGTACAATTCAGAAACAAGTATAATTACCAAATCTTACAAATCACATTTATAAGAACAGTTGCTTTACATTATGCTATTCTACACTCATACATAATTTAGTCTTTTAAATATATTATATTTTTCCAAAAGATAGGCACAAAAATTTTCACGCATTCGTAAGTTGACTCTCAAAAAACACTTTTCCTCACCAATTAGTGAATAACTCCCACAAAGTTGCAGCACTGTGCTGATTTTTAAATAAAATAACAAATATGATTATATTCCAAAAGTGCCGGTCATTTGCTCATAGAGTGGGAATTATAAAAATACTAATTTGAAAAACTTGATAGAATTCACTACATTTTTTTGAAAATTACCTGAGTTTATAATTATTTGCTAGGTGACTATTTTCCTGTTAGTTATTGCTAGAAATGAGCTAAGTTGATAACCCTGTGTATTGGCTTCGTTATAAGACAATTTAAGGGCGACCCTATGAAGGAGTTTCTGCACAGTTGCTCGGTCTGCATTGAGCTAATAAGAAAGCTTTGTCACTTTTTGCCAAAATATATTTTACTCGCAGCACACTTTAGAGCAAACAAAAATATTTTTCCGAACTTTGCGAATAAAGTTAAAAGATGTGTATTAAAAAAGATTATCGATAGGAAATATTAGCTTCAAATTTGGTAGTGACATTTCTGCTTGGACGTATTTGAGATAAACATCTGTTTTCAATGCCAAGATGTCTCTCATTCATTTTCGCTTGTATTTAATGTTACTGGGTGGTAAAGAATCTTCGAATTCCGATGTACAAAATTTAATTAAAATAGATAAAGCTTTTTAGCTAATGTGTTGTAGCAAGGCCTAGAATTGAAAACTTACAGCTTCAGTAACTAGAACCAAACCAGACTGGCGATATGTCCTGCTTATTAACCCGAAATATGTCCTGCTTATTAATCTGAAATATCACCCCATATTAAAGCTTGGTTTATTTTGTACCAGTAGTTCCCGCGCTTTTGTGGTTATATAAGCACAACGTGCGCAAACAAATCAGAGAGTGGTACTTCGGAAGCACAAGCAACATGCCCTTTATATCGACAAGTTTTCCTTGGATGAAGTTCAGCCCCGAGTTAAAAGGATGATTCTTCAATTAAGATGGTCAGAACATTATTCCTGCCTCTCACGTGATCTAATCCCTTCTGTTTGTTATGGAATTGCAAACTACATTCGTCTCTAACACACCACACTACTCTGCTATAATAATCTTCGATAAAAATTAATGATATTTTAACAACGTTCGGAGTTGGCTTATTGTGGGACAACACGCAGCTAAACTTAATACCAATCTGTAAATACCCATTCGACCAACCCGACAGTGTCGATTATGTCCGTTATGTTTGCGGGCTTGATATCAAATCTGCAATCGCTGAATATGGAAGCCAACTCTTTTCCTTCAAATAATCTTAAACAAATAAAATTTTGATAAATAGGCTTCAAATCCCATCATAGAATTCTATTAATTAAAGGCACACTAGGCAGTCATGATTAAAATAAAGCTGTGTGCATTTATATTTTTAACACGTTCGTGTACCTTCAAACATAGAAAGACTATCACGACGTTAAGTATCTAGGAAGAGAAATTCTCCTTACAGAGAATGTATGTAAAAACACGCCGAGTAAGCCGTGAATTACGTCATCAGATTGTAGGACGCGTGTTTCTGCGTCGTTACGTTTCATTAGCAACAATGAATCTATCGTCCATAGTCCACTAAGAACTACCTTCTTATATATACACAGTAAACAATAAATTTGATGGCGTGTGTTAAGTTTTGTCAGCAAATCTATTGTTTGCTGTGTACATATAAGAACGGTAGTTTACAAAGAAAATTTCTCTTCCCAGGCATTTACCGCAGCGAAAGTCTTTTCATATTTGTGTGTATACGAACATGTTAAATATAGATGTCCAGAACCTTATTTTAATAGTCTATTATTAATTTGGAAAATAAAGTTTATATTCTCTTCCGAGTTTTTCAACTACTCAACAAGAGTTATTTCTATTAATTATCTTGACATTATTGCAAGCATTTCGAAGTTACCATCTTTAGCTTTAGTTTTTTCAAACACTATTTCCTTCTGAAATGCAATCAGTTTGTCTAGCGAAATGAGAATATTTTCTACTTTATTTTGCATATTCTCATAATTTTGGGTACTACTTGTGACTACACTCTTATGGACACAGGAACAAATTTTACCAATTTTACAAACTAAAATCCCGATATACTCATATGCGTATTTTTTTTCTTTCTTAGAAATAATATATATTTGATTTATCAACTTAATACTTCCGGCCACATCTTGACATTTATTTTTCTGTCTCCATTCCCTGTACGTTTTTGTCTCTTACAGCCTACCAATTTAATTCTTTCGACTCATATTTTCTCAAACAATCATTTTTCTTATTACTTTCAACGTTCTTACCAGGAACAACCAACTCCCGCCTCCTTGACGCACATTGCTTTTGCGTACGTGAATTCATCCACCCTTCGACAATACTATTCCATCCCTTGCCGTCTCTCATTTCCATTCTTGCACCCGAAGACTACAACTTTTTGTTGACGTAGAGTGAACATCTTTTGTGACAAGTATCATTTACCCTACTAAGCTATTACAGTTATTAATTTCTTAATGCATTTTTCTAACATTTTAATGCATGTACACCCTGTACTGTATGTTTAAAATTTTTCCGTCGGAAAGCATTTCAATCTATGACATGAAAGTCAATGAGAAAATGGGTTTCGCGTTACAACATTCTATGTTACTACAACATTTTCAGGAATGCAGCTTTTCCATAATGTGAGGTATGCCCATACTTCTGTTGGTACTGCTAATATGTTACTATCTCTTATACCTTTCCTCTTAACAGCTATATGACTTTTGTATGTAAAACGACACTTCTACTGTGAATCCACATCGAAACAAATTTGTTCAAATAAGCAAGTCTTCATTGGAAAATAAACATTTCAACAACTTCGTCTAATATATATTTTACATTCATCAGCTAATGTTTTTGAAATGCGCATCTCCCTACGGAGAACACAATGCATCTCCATAACACTACGCTTATGCTGTTTTATGAGTGATGCAAACCTTTTATAGAGCTTACGCGGATGGAGTCCCAGTAGTACAAATTCTGATCATTTTGATGCTTGACTTCCATTTTTCAAAGTCGTCAAATATATTATGAAAGACACCTTAACCTCTCATTGTGTATGGCAATTTTTTTTTTTCTTTTGTAGACAAAAAACACTGCTTTATAATTTGGTCTCCATCAGCAAAGCAAAAAAATGCAATTATGCTTTGTTACCAATGTCAGTTGATTCATTAGTTTGCAAGCAGATTCTGAAGTTTATTCCGACACCTTACATCTTCTTTCTTATCTAACAGATCCATAACTCGTTTAGGAAAGATATTATTTGAGAGTGGAATTTTTGTCCTCTTACTTTCTAACATTTTTTTAACAACTTTCTAAATGCAGGTAAAATTGATTCATGCAAAATGTGTAACTTTGCGTTTTGTGCCATCATCTCTGCTCTCTCAGTATAAGCGATCTGAGCTTTTGAGAAACTGATAACCCTTGTTATTTTTTACAAATAGTTTCTGTGATCTGATTGGTTTTCCTGATAATCTTCTGAAATAATTCAAGTACGTAATCGAAATAAAGATAAAGATGATCTTTATCAGTAGAACTAAGGGTTATCATTGTGCAAATTTTTATGACTTCCTTACACTGAGCTAACCAACACTTGTTTTCTCAGACTCTAATTTTTCTCCGAGTAAAGGACGTATTTTCTGGTCGAATTGACTTTGATGATTCATTATACTAATTTTACTCTGATATGGCCCTGGGTTTGATTTCTCTTTGCAGCATTTTGAGCAAGTATCTTCTGCCAAGGCTCTTAAGTGAAATTGTTAAGACGAATACTATTTAGCGATGTGAAAAGGTGAATGTGGCTAAGGTCCTGATAATATTATAATCTTCTGGTTTCAAACGGGTGATGATAAAGGACATCAAGAAATAGGAAGACACAAGTTAAAATTGACGGCCACATTTATTTCTCCGCTAATAGAAGATACAGCAGACTGGTACACATGAATAATTCAGTTGATAAAAATACATTGGTTTTTCGTGCAGCTTCAAGATGATGTCCTCGGGAAAAACACAGAGCATGGCGACAAAAATCTCTGCAGACAATTCTCTCCTCACTGAGAAAGCATAGCGGAATAAAATTTGCTCTATGCCAAAGATCCGAACACCATCGTGACGACCCACCCCACTGAAGAAAACAGCGAGAAAAGGCATCTTTAAATAGTTAAAGGGTAAGCTCAAAAAGGAGCGGTCTGATTGGATGGCTTAAAGCACCCAATCGGCACGAACAAGTATGGTCGTGTGACCGCTTGCAGAAAGGTGATGGTCTAAAATGTGAGTACTTAAAAGTAAACTGTGAACATGCTTGCTACAACTGTACAAACGCTCCTACACCCTTATAGATGCTTTTTGTAATATTCGTATTGTGTTGGTGCTTTGTTTGAGGGGTGCTGATTGTTTGAGCGTTGTTGATTGTTTTGTGCTGTTTTGCAGCGGTTTTTCAGTTTGTGCTTTCTCTCTGCGTGTGTGGAGAGTCGGCCGTGTCAGTGGCGAGGAGTGTGTATTGTTCAGACCTTGATGGGTCTGAGTTGTCTTCGGAGGAGGAGGAGTTCGTGCGGGCGATGGATGAAATGGACGGGTGTTTGATGGAAGAAAGTTTTTCTGGAGCGTCGGAGGTCGCAGAAAGAGGCGTGGATCTGTCAAATATGAAAGGATGCGAGAGGGTGGAATGCAGGGAGGGTGGTGATGTTAAGTTGTCACCGCCCCGGAAAGTATTGGAAGATGTGGAGGGGAAAGCAGTAACATGCAAGGTGTATTGATGGAAGGGAGGAGGATTGAGAGCGTTGCGACGTAGACGATGGAGAGAGCGTTGGGGCCCGTCTGGCAGGATGTAACGTCTTGCCAGAGAAAGCAGATACGGAGCGATTGTCGGTGAAGTAGTCCTCCTCATTAGAGGTGCACAAAGCTGTGGATATCGGCACGAGTCCAAAATTCGTTGCTGGATGGAGTGGGGGGGGGATGAAGTGCAAACCCCCTACTGAGGAGGGGGCGCTCCACCTCAAAGAGGGGAAGATCCGGAGGAATGGTAACAACAAACTGAAGTAGAGAAGGGGTGGCGGGGATGGTGGAAGCCCAGGAGGGAGGGGATGGGGGTATGTGTG
>NC_068984.1:52199832-52217435 GCF_001194135.2 Octopus bimaculoides
ATATATAATATTAGGGACAAAATCCAAAATTACAGGTAAAAAACTCAATTAAAATCAATTTATAAAAAATTAATATTAAATTGAGCCTTATAGATAAAGTATATATAAATATATATATATATATATATATATATATATACACACATACATATGTATCATCATCATTAAAATGCATAGCAGCATTTTGTCTGTCTTTATGTTGAGTTCAAATGCTGCCAAAGTCACCTTTGCCTTTCATCCTTTCAAGGTCAACAAAATATATACCAGTTGAGGACTGGGATCGATGTAATCGACTTACCCCTCCTTCGAACTTGCTGGCTTGTGCCAAATTTTGAAACCAATATTTCATTACCAGTTTTGTTTGGATAATCAGAAATACTTCATACATTTTATTAGTTTTACAGGTTTTATCAAACTTGCTGCTATATAGAGTTACCCAAACTTTATTCTTATAAATAATATCTGCTGTGGAAACTTCCTTTCTGTCTTAGCATCTCTACTGGTGAAACCAGACTTTGCTGGAAGCATACAAGATCTATGTCTATGTTGATTTGGGATTTATACTGTATGGGTATTTTTATTTTCATATTACTAGATTTATTTTATTTCTTCCAGCTCACTGCACTACAAATTCCCAGATATTTGTACTCATATGAGCACTACAAAACAAGGTCATTCAATGCAGTTGCTAGTTTATGGTTTGGTGTAGATTCCACTCTGCATCATCTTCAGAATTGTGCATTATATTCAAATGCAAGTTATTTTTTTATTTTATCTTTTATTTTTGGAGGAAAGGGGTGTACATTTTGTTAGTGAATGGGAAACTGTGTTGCTACATAATCTAATTTCCTTGAAAATTGATTTTTTTTTTTTCATCGCTCTGTTGATTCTGATGTCAAGTGGTTCAATGATATAGGACAAAGCACTAACAAGTAACATCATTTTCTTTGTAACTCTCATTAAAAATTGCTTACATTTTGCTATGCAAGTAATTATAGAATGCATTTAGCAATGGCAAGAGTTTCTTAGGAGAGCTACTATGTATCTTACCTCCATGATAATAAGAAACTGAATACCTTAATTTAAAATTATTGATATTTTCTTTTCCAAAGACATTGTTGATTTTTCACTTTCCTATTATGCATATTGATTGTACAAAATTTAAATTAATTATAGCAAGAATGAAATGCTCAAAGAAGAATAGCAGCAAGACAAAGTTTTAGGAAACTGTTTATTAGGAAAATCAAAAAAAAGCAATAAAATTGTTACAGTGATAGATGAGCTGCTAAGTTATAAAGTGGAAGCTGCAAAGTTACTCCTGATTACAGCAGATTAGCAAAGCAATTTGTCTTCATTTAAAATGTTTCTTCTTTCAAATCAACACAATTCATACTTTTCTTTCTGAGCCAGTTTGACTCTCAATGGAGGTTTTCTTCTTCTTAAACATTTGAATGGGTAGAATGGAAACCAAAGGAATATCAGAAGAAAACCAAGAGACTTTCAGAATTGAAACATTCCAAATAATATGACAGATCAACCATATTTTTAAAAGTCAAGGTTACTATCCCCTTATTTCATGTTATGCTGAATGAGTTTACCACAGATATTTTCTTTAAAAAGGATGGCAGAATTAATGAAATAAAATGATACAAGTCTACATTTGGACTGAAATTAAACACATGCACACTAAGATATATATGTATAGGTACATGTGAATATATATATATATATATATCTATATATATGTATATATAAAAATAGCTATGATTATATTGACAAAAACACATATGAATGTAGCTATGTGTAAATATGTGTATATGTATGATTTATATACAAACACAAAAAGCAATGTTTATTTTGATTTTAACATAAATGAAAAGTAAAACTGAGTTTATGGGGAAATAAAACAGAATTTCAGTGTTACTACTATGACTGCTGAATGTGTTGTTACTTCTGAGAATGGCAACCTGTAACTGAAGCTGATAGCAATAGATTTCTTTTAAATGAGCCTACACTTGATTGAAGGAATTCAGATTATGCCGAGATTGTCTGAAAGTTGTAGCTTCCTCAATCGTATACATATATATATAAGCATTCCAAATTATAGCTGTTAGTGTTCTGATGTACTGTTTTACTAATCAGTAAACTCAGTAACTGAACTTACCTATGATTATTTTGTTAACCGTTGATGACAAAAGCTATCTATAACACACACACATATATATATTGATATAGATATATATATGTGTTAGAATCAAAATGATTGCAAATTGTGATTGTCTACATTTATGGCAACCATCAAAAGCTTGGTTAATAACTATGACACCTTGTAGAGGTTGTCATCAACATTTATTGTTACCTGTATGAAGTGCACCTTTACTGCTATTATTATTATTAATACTTATTTTAATTACAAATACCAATAGCTGATTGTCACCATCTCTTCTCACTGATAACAGCTTTGAATTAACTTCATATATCAACACCAATGCATACTGAATAACTGAACATAACATTATTACCAGACAAAGATTATACAGCTTATCTTTCTAGTATGATGATTAATACATCAACAAACAAAAAATAAACTCAAATGAAAATTGAGAGCTATAGAAATCCAAACTAGCCCTCATTTTTAAAAAAATATCTACGGTAAATCTTACAATGAATATTCTTGACTATTTTACCAAAACATGTTCTCACTGGTCACTGTCAACAACAATGTCTAATTCTTTCCATAATCGTTTTAGATTCCGTTTTCTTTCCAAACCTGTCATTCATATTTCTGTGATTCCTTAAACAGTGCCATTGGCAGAAAAGACACTTTGTTCTGTCTGAAATGCTGTCAATTAATCTCTAAAGGCAACTTAACCAGTTAATCAATTCATTTTACACGCAGTTTTATCTTCAGTTAACTTTAAATGTTATTTTCTTAATTGATAAAATCAAATAAAAATATAAGACAGATTTATTTTAAAAAACCCAGATTATATGGTATCCCAGTAATTGAAATTATGTCCTAAAACACATTTAGGGTCTGTGTACTATCTTTTAATATTATAACAAACAAAAGACAAAGGATACACATAGGTGAGGCAAATATTACAGACATTTCTATAAGTCTATATAGCCAAAGAAGTGTAATAAAATTACTTTATTTTGATTAAAGTTCATTTGTTAATTATACTTATACACAAATGGGAGAAAAAAAAAAGAAACTTAAGAAAATGCATTAAAAAAAATCAAGCAATTTCAGAAGACCCTATTTCCTCTGAAAATAATTAACAACTTAATGTCTTCACAGCACGTTTCATACATTCTGAGTCACCAAACTTCACATCTCTTTTCTTAATTTTCACTCCATTTCTGCATGGACCAAATTCTCCCCATGGGCCAAAGAAGCAACGTTCTGAAAAATACAAAATTCGTACAATATTAGTGCTTAATTAAAAACTCATTTTTATGTGCAAAAATTCTTCATTCACAAGAACTATTTTACAGAGATCACACCATGTTAAATAAGGTCTTTGAAAGACTGCAATCTAAGGAATGAGAAACTTTTGTAGAGCAAGAGGTGAATTGCTAACATAACTGAACTGAGAAAAATAGTATGTTTGCAATTATATGAACTGTTTTGATCATAATGCTTAAACAGGAGTTTTTTCTGTCTTCTCATTTTTTTTCCTTTTTTCATGACAGTTTTAGAGACTTCTCAAGTAAATGGTTTCAAAATTAAATGTGAGTGAAATTCGGCCTAAAGCAAGGAGTTTCCCATCCCATTCTGAAAATGTTAATAAGAAGAGCAATCACCAAAAAATGATAAACTGTTATAATAATGAATGCAGTTGAATGATTTGTCAACATTTCATACTTACAATGGTTATAATGCTATTTGAGTCTACTATTAAATCATTTTGCTTCACAAACTACCTTTCAAAAGCACCTAAAAATCATTTCACAAAATTCTTTCCAAACTGTTCACTGTAACAGGATATCTCAACATAATCATAAATACATTTCATCCATTAAAAATTCTCAAAGAATAAAATATCTATCCTGCAATTATTATAACATACAATATGAAATAACCTTATGTTGTGCTTGTATCAACAATTTGTGAAGGTGCATGGTTTAATGGTTAGGGTATTTGGCTCCTGATCATAAGGTCATGAGTTCAATTCCTGGCAACATATTGCATCCTTGAGCAAGACACTTTATTTCATGTTACTCCAGTCCACTAAGATATCTATCTTCCATGTAAACTATTCCTATTGCTAAATTTTTAAGTAATTTGTTGATATGGCACTGTCAGTAATGACAATAAGGGTTCCAGTTGATCTGAGCAGAACAGCCTGCTAGTGAAATTAACGTGCAAGTGGCTGAGCACTCCACAGACATGAGTACCCTTAACGTAGTTTGTATCCATGAGTATGACACTTTATTTCACATTGCTTCAGTTCACTCAGCTGGCAAAAATGAATAGCACCTGTATTTACAAGGGCCAGCCTTGTCACACTCTGTGTCACACTGAATCTCCCTGAGAGCTACACTAAGGGTATACGTATCTGTGGAGTGCTCAGCCACATGCACATTAATTTCATGAGCAGGCTGTTCTATTGATTGGATCAATTGGAATCCTCATTGTAACCAACAGAGTGCCAATGTTTATGTTAGAAGAGCAACAGAATGTAGAGTATTTATTCTATACAGCTGCATACAGCAGCTTCCAAGGTAAATCATTCATTCAGAATATTCACACATCACTAAATTAGAGGAAACATGCATACCAAGATACTCCACATAATGCTAATCACTGCAAAATGAAAATAGGACCTGTTTTCAATGCAACAAACCAATTCAATACTGGATACAATGGTTTCACTCATAACTTCTGCGACAAAAATTAGCTCCTGATCATTTCAGCCATGTGTCACTTAATCAGTCATGATTAAGAAAATATTTCAAATAAAATAAGTGAAAAAGAATAAAATATATTTCTTCTCATATCAAGCCTAAAATAAACACTGCTGCTGCTGCTGTTGCTGCTACTACTACTACTACTACTGCTGCTGCTGCTACTAGTACTACTACTTCTTCTTCTTCTTCTTACCTTTTCCGCCTTTCTTGCTGCAAGACTTTGTCACTGTTTTAGTTGCTTCACACACTGAACCATCTCCACTCTCTAGTGTCATAGTCTTGGTACGAATGTTGCTTGTTGTATTACAAGCACTCCAGTCACCATATGAATATTTGCAACCTAGAATTTCAGTGAAAAATCAAAATGAAAAAAAAATTACTTATTACTGTTACATCACTTTAGCAGAGTTATTTCTATTTACATAGTTATGGCCAATTGGCACTAGAAACACTAGTTCCCTTCAGATCATCAACTTTTGGCACATCAAATCAGACTAGCATATAAACGAAAGATGAAAAACTCCTTAGGGTATTAGGCAAGTATCATAATAACAAACCCATGTGCTTCAGTTTAGAACACAACTCAATTTCCATCTCCAGCCAGAGGCAAAAAAACATTCAGTCTACAAGAATGGGACTGGCATCAAAAATGAATCTACCCATAATATTATGTACTAAAAATGTTAAAATGTAATAAAATTTAACCTTCTGAATTGCAAAGAAGAAATATTTGAAAGATAGATTTTCATTTTCCTTTTCTGTTTTCTATGCACTATGCATATTATAAGTAAGTATTTCCAGCAAGTTTTTTTTTTTATATAATATAATAATGATTTAGCATATTATAAATTATTGCCACAGACTTAATGGATCTTTTATCTTTTATGTTTCAGTCATTAGACTGCGACCATGCTGGGGCACCATCTTGAAGAACTTTTAGTCAAATGAATTGATACCAGTACTTGTATTTTGTTAATCCTGGTACTTATTCTATTGGTCGCTTTTCATCAAACTGATAAGTTATGGGGATATAAACAAACCAACACCAGTTGTCAAGCAATGGTGGAAGACAAACACCGACACAAAAACATTTATATATATATATATATATATATATATATATAAACAATATATGAGTATATGCATATATATGTACATGTATGTACATACCTTCATCTACATGTACATATAGATACATATCTGGGTACATGACATTGCAAAAAAACAGACAAAATGATAAACAAGGTACAAAAAACAAGCAGGCCACATAGAGAACATATCCTTCATCAGCTGCCACCAGTAAAACACTGGTGTTTCGAAGAGTTAGGGCAGGACGCATCGTTAAAATGGATCTTCCCACGAACGCAAATTAAATTTTTTTTTCGTGGAGGATAGTGGCGGACAGAAAACAATGTATGTATTTATTTATGTATGTATCTTTACAACAGATTTCTTTCAGTTTCCGCCTACCAAATCCACTTACAAGACTTTGGTTGGCCCAAGTCTATAGTAAAAGACACTTGCCCAAAGTGTCACACAGTGGGACTGAACCCAGAACCATATGGTTGAGAAGCAAGCTTCTTGCCACATAGCCATAACTGTGCCTATTAAAATATCAGAAATGCAATTTTGTGTCAACTAAAATTGTGGTGGCATATATGTAATTCATTAAAAAGTTCAAAGTGAGATATAAAAGTAGACAAGAAAACCTTTATGTCCCTCAATGCTTGTAAAAGTGAACAGAAATGAAACATACCTTTGTTATTCACATTACCCTTGCACTGCTTAGTCTGTGGCTTGATGGCTGGACACGAGCTGTCATTTGGGGCCTTCAAAGTTAGTGTTCGGTGTTTAGTTTTTGTAGCTGGGTCACATTTTGACCATGCTCCTTTGTTATATTTACAATCTACAAACAAGAGGAAAACAAACTAATAACAAAAGTTTTACTCATCAGAAGTAAAGTAGATAAACCAGAGAACGTTTAGTTTACTGCTCCTAAAACTGGGACAATTAATGCTATGAATACAATAACAATAATGATACCAAGAAGGACCTTCTATGAGTTAAACATTCTCACAATTATGAAATATTGCTATATACATATTTTAGTAATTAATATTTAAGTGAAGCACAAACAAAAACAAATAAATTTTTTTTTTTAATGAACAAGAGCTGATATATTTATTGTTGTGGATGAAAAGAAAACAAGATAAGGCAATATTTCAGACAGTGATCCTTCATCAAAAAAGAAAAGATAGAAAAAAAATAAGGAAGGAAAAAAAACCTGCTGTTGATATGAATCAACATTTTTTCTTTCCTGCCCCCGCCCCTTTTTTTTTTTTTTTTAGTTTTTCCTCTCTTGTCTTAACAAAGGATCATTGTCTGAAATCTGTGACTTATCCTTATTTCCTTTCATCCAGAGGATTAAATACCATGACTTTGTACTGTTGTTCTTATTGCTTCTCTTATCTTTTTTTTTTCTTTTTGGTTTATTCTTGTTTGTTTCTCATATGAATGACATGGCTGTGTAGTTAAGAAGTTTGCTACTCAACCACATGGTGCCATGTTCAATACCATAGCATGGCACCTTGAGCAAGTGTCTTCTACAATAATACAAGGTTGACCAAACCCTTGTTGAATGGAACTGGTAGATATATATTTGTGTCTCTTTGTCTTCACATTATGTGCTAGTCATGAAAGGGTGTCACTGTCTTACAAACAGCGTTATTCATTTCTAATATTCTGTGAGAATATGTCTGGCCATGGGAAGATATTACCTCACTTGGAAACAAGTGAAGGTTGACAACAGGAAGGACATCAAACCATAGAAAATTTGCCCCAATAAACTCTGTCCAATCCATACAAGCATGGACAAGTGGACATTATGCTGATGATAATTATGTTCAGTGATGAGAGTGGGCAGTACTCATCACATTTTTCAGTGGTTCAAAACTGTTGTGAGGAATGAAAACATCCTCAAACTAGAGGCCTGGCCTGAATGCTTGCAAAAATGTGAACTCTGTGAAAAACACCCAAAGTAGCAAGCAGTAGGTGATGAATTAGGTCCACTTTCCAGGTAGGTCGCAGCAAGATTAGAACTCAGAATGCTAAGAGCTAGAATAAATGCCATAAGGAGTCATCATGTTCAAGGAGCTGACAGTTCTGCTAGCTGACTGCACTAGCCTGGTACTTAAAGTATCTAACTTGGAAGGATGAAAGAAGGTAAAGTTAATCTTAGTAGCTTTTGAACTCAAATTACTAGAAGCATTTTGTCCAATACTCTCATGATTCTCCCAGTTCACTGGCTGGATATCAGTTACTGCATCAGTGCAGTAATTGATATAATTTAGATATGAAATGTTGAAAGAACTTCATGAACTCTTAAACTTCAGTCATTTCCAACATGTTGAATTCTTTACAAAAGTATCTCATTTTCTAGAGTAAAACTGCTTTCAAATTTTGGCACAAGACCAGCAAGTTTGTGGGAGTGGGTAAGTCAATTACATCAATCCCAATGTTCAATTGGTACTTATTTTAATAACACTGAAAGAATCAAAGGTAAAGCCGACCTCAGTGAAATTTGAACAAAGAACATACAGACGGATGAAATACTACTAAGCATTTCTCCCAGTATACTAACAATTCTGCCGTCTCACCACCCTTTACTATAGTAAAATTGCAATGCAACTTACATCAACTTTATCATCAGCATCATTTTATATATATTTTATATATATTTTGAACTCTTATAAAGAAAATGCTGTTATAAGGCCCTGGCTCTACACCATCCAAACACAATTAGTTATAATAATAACATCTCTCCCAACTATATCAGAATATTGACTATTTACGCAAGGGTCAATTATAAGAATCAGTAACTCAATCAGTGATATGCAGCAATCATATCAATATGAAATTAGAAATGCATGTAATGCTGGTAGTGGATTCCACCAAGAAGTTAAAGAGCTGCCAACAGAAGATTTAACAATGGTAAAGAAGTAATATGCATTACAATATCCATTCCTCATTGTGTTGTGCTGGCTTATGTACCTCAATGACCCCAAAGGCTTTGTTAACTGAGTACAAGACCCTGTAGAACCTCTTTTGCTGAACAGGTCAAAAAATAGAGGCCAGACAAATATGGACCACCTCTTCCTAGAGACAAATATGGATTTGTGTAGGGCCAAGACTCCTACCTAAGAAAAAGTAAAGCTACAGAAACAATGATGACAATTCAAAGCCATCAAGCCTTGGAAGAGGACAGCCCAGAATCAAGAACAGTAACAATAAATGAACACATACATTCACATACGAAACTGTTCAGGTTGTAACACCAGTAGCAACAGAAAAAAACACAAAGAAACCATTTGAGTAGTAATATCAATAACAACATATGTAACACTAACAGTTAAGTAAAAACAGTTGAAATAGTAACACTAATGTTAACAATTCTAGTACAAGTAGTAACATGAAATAATATTTTAATAAAAGATATAAATAGCATTATGTGTAACACAAACAGTAAAATGAATAGTTCCTGTTATCATAGATATAGCGAAAAAAATAATATTAGTGTATACAAGTAACAACAGCAGTAACAGATGTAACACCAACAACAACAACAGATGTTACGCAAACAGTAACATGAACAAATAGTTTATGGAGTAACATTGACAAAACAGACAATAATGTAACAGTTCTTGTAGTTACACACAATTGGAGTAACACCAATAATAACAGATGTAACACAGATAATAATGTAACAGTTTTTTTTACAAACATCAGTAACAAAATAAACACGAACAGTAACGTGAAACATAGTTCACATAGTAACACCAGTGACAACAGATGTAACAAATGTTAACATGAGAAACAATTGCAATAATGACATTTGTAACAGTGTCATGAGGAACAGTTTTAATTTTTTGAATGGTTTAGTCAAAATAAAGCGGATGCTTCTTGGATGTTTGTTGGTAGGGTTGATGTTCATGAACATTTTCAAGTCAATGCAAAGCAGGAAGAATATGAGGACATACAGAACTGAAGAGGGTCCTCATTCTATAAGATAAAGATAAGGAGGAAATTGTCAGTGCAGGGCTGGAAGAGTGGGGAGGGGATCATAGTATAGGTCAGAGGTTGCCAAAGGGGGTTCGAGGGACCACCTAGAGGTAGACTGGGAATTATAGGGGTTCAATAATAGCCAAGGGGTCAAATTGGGGTCAGCGTGTGAAAGACCAGCTCACCCAGATGAACTGCTTGAAACACTTAGTCAGCACCATGCTCATCCCTCACATTGATATTGTCAATTTCAATAAAAGATTTTCCAGCATTTTTCACATTTTCAAACCATGAAAACAATTTCATAAAAATTAAAAGTTTAATAATGTATACTTGTACACGAAGTTTTAAATGTAAAAAGTGTGTCATTTTCATTAGAATTTCTTAATTTGTTGTATATGTATATTTTAGCTAACATTTTAATTGCCAGCATCAGTACCCGGTACGCATTTTAAATATAGTATGGTAGGGTAGGGTATTAAAATATTTTAAATGAGGAGGGTGCTCAATGCGGAAGGAGAAGTGGCTAAAGGGGGGTCGATGTGGAAGGACAAATGGCTAAAAGGGGTCGATGGTCGAAAAAGTTTGGCAACCTCTTGTATAGGTGATAAGAGACAATTGTATTGAGTGGGCTTGAGTAAAGACAGTCTGAAATTAGCTAGCTCTAACGAGCTAAGGCTATTGCAATAGTGGTAGGAACATTTCCGGTACAAAGACAAGCAACCAAAGGCATGGACAAGTAAAGCAGTATCTGTAGATTTTCCATATTTATTTTGTGAAGTATATGATGGTTGGAAGTTTAAGAGAATCATGAAATATATAATTTCATTTGAAATTGTATTTTTTCTCAAGGATTTGATTTATCCGATGGTGTCAAATTATACAGGTTGTACTGAAGGTGTAGTTTTAGGAGAGAACATCATCAAATACTATATTCTTTGTTATACACTTGTCACCTGTTCTACTTTGAGTGTTGTTATCTATTATTTTTTAAATTTTTATACATATAAAGAACTGAAAAATTCCAACTATGGAATGAAGCCAAAGATATAATCTATCCATAATTTTATTCTGTTATGGCACAACAACATTAGTAAAGTTTTATCAAATCTTAATTATTTTACTAATGATATAAATCATCATCATCATCATCATTTAATGTTCTATAATGACATGGTTGGATGGTTTGATAGAATCCAAGGAGTCTAAGGACTGCATCATGCTCCATTTTCTACATTGGTGTGATTTCTGTGACTGGGTCATCTTCCCAATGCCAATTTTACAGAAAATATAAATTTTGTGCATAAAATAGATCATCTTAGCTTAATTTCATGGTTAAATTTTCATGTACAGAAACTGTAGTTGAATAACATCATAGATTAGAATCAATAAAAGTAATAATCTATAACTTATTAATTAATTGGACAATATCTCATGCATCATCATTATGTTGTGTTTCCAGAAGGTTAAATAAATACACTTATAGGCTTCCCTATGATTTTTTTCTAGTTTTTTGGAACTTAACTCTACCAGTTAACATAACATTCATCATACCTCTATGAGGTAGAAATAGTAGCCAAATCTCACTTTATCACACACCTCATTATTGTTTATCCATTATAGCATCTATTTTCTTTGTAATGTAGATCCAGATACACTAGCTCTGATAAACAAAACAGGAATGTCACAGCTAAAATGCTTGTCATTAAACAAGGTGGGGTGTTGAAAGATTCCTGGCTTCGGGTAAAAAAAAAATACAGGAGGATCAGTTAATTATGATTTTATGCAACATATTCTCCTCTCAGATTCACACACTTATTGCAGTGGTCCTTCAGTTTTTCTAAGTCCTGTAAAAGAACTTGGAAGATTAGGCCTCCAACCAGGCCTTTCACCATACCTTTAAAGCCAGGAACTTTTTAGCACCCCTTCATATAGCATCTATTTTCTTTGTAATGTAGTTCCAGATACAATAGGCCCAATAAACAAAAGATGGGTGTCCCGGCTAAAATGCTTGTAATCATATGTCTATTGAATCAGGACTAAGATGAAACAATACAGCTTATAGCAGTGGTACAGAAGTGACTTCTATTGGTTCAGAGTCCTTAATAACCATATTGTCTGGACAGTTAAATGCCATGTGCTATTACTGCTCCATGGATACACAACCCACTGCTTCTTTAGCAATTAGGCTATACCTTTAATGACACAACAATAAGACACAATATGGGTAACAGCATGAATATTATAAGAAGCAATCTAGGAAATATCATAAACTATAGAATAAGACAATGTAAGTAGTCAATAACAGAAAATGTAACAAAAACTGTAATGCAACATGTAATAAAGGCTGTAACATGAATAAACAGAAACAGTAATATAGCATGCAATACGTACAATAGTACAGCTATACAAAAGCTGTAAAATGATACAATAATACATGTAGTAGAAGTTGTAATGCAAAATAAAATAAATGTATCATGAATAAACAGGAACAGGAACACAACATGTAAGAGAAACTGTAAAATGATACAGTAACATGTGCAGTAAAAACAACAGCACACGTATTAGAAGCTGTAGTTTAACTAAGCAGACATAGTAACACAACATGAAATAGAAATTGTGACACAACATAAAAAGGAGGCAATGGTAACACAGGTATAAAGCTGTAATACAAAAAACATACAAAGTAATGTGAATATTAAAACTACAACCTTTAGAATGAAGAACCATGGACATTCCACTTTTATAAATTTTCACATTCATATTTTCATGCATAAATTTATAGATCTCCAAAGCTTTATTTCATTATATTAAGGATTACAATTATGTCTTCAGTTTCATTTCATAGTTAAGATTTTCTGAAGCATAACACACCACCACACAAACACCATGGAAAGCAGAATAATATTGTAGATGATAAAACATAAGCAGTAACATATGTAACATGAACAGCAATACAACTGCAATTCAGCTACTATTCAAGTAGTTAAGTAACTAGTAAAAACAGTAATTCTTTTCAATGTGGGACCTAGGAAGAGGAGTTTTCTCTTCTTAGGCCCCACATGAGGTGATGAGGCTCAATATTCTATCCAGTACAACACAGTCATTTGGTTCTGGGATACCTTTACTGGTGCCTAACTTGTTGCAAGCATTCAGCTCAGCCTTACAATTTACACCCTACCCATGTTTTTCCTGTGGACATTGACTTGCAGATATTCAAGCTAGGCATCAGCCATATCAATCTTATAAGTCTGCAAAGGTCATGATGCTTATTTAACATAAACACATAAAAGGAATTACTATCAGTTTTGACAATAAGTATTCAACTGTTCAATGAACAGGGCTACCTGTTTGTTAAATTAACATGTGAGACATCAGTATGTCTTAATGTAATTCTCAGGTAGAGCCTGCATGATACATGTGACAAGATTGAACTTCTAGATTACAGGTGTAATCCTTGTGATGGATTTGCACACAATTTCTGACTCTCCAATTTCACTCACAATGCTTGAGTTGACTTGAGGTTATGGTAAAAGACATTTGTCCAAGATGCCATGCAGTGGGAACAAACCCAGGGCCTTGTAAATGCAAAGCAAACATTTTAATCATTCAGCCATGGTTAATACATGCAATAACAGTTATAACAATGATTGGCCAAAGAAAGAGTAATGTAGACATTGTGAAAATTAATAACACAAAAAGTATCACATAAAATAACAAAGGAAGGAAATGCAGAAAATGACTAAAACAATAAATAATCCTTTCTTCTGTAGGCACAAAGCCTGAAATTTGGGGGCAGGAAATTAGTCGATTACATCAACCTCAGTGTTTAACTGTTATTTTATCAACCCCAAAAAGATGAAAGGCAAAGTCAACCTCAGAATGTAGCAATAGGTGAAACACCACTAAGCATTTCGCCTGGTATGCTAATGGCTCTGCCAGTTTTCAAGCAGGAATGGAAGAACAGTATTAAACCATCATAACTTGATTTATTACATTTGGATATTTGGCTTCAAATAACTGAATACAACCCAAAATATTGCAAAACTTTGCTACACAACTTCCCTTTTAATGATACTCCATTTTAATAATATTTTTTAAAAACCATAAAAATAAAAATTTAATTGTTAATTATGCAAAATGAATACTAAACATTCATAATGATTATTTTAAAAGTTTAATACCCACACACACTTTGATAATGTGCATTTAAGTGTTTGTTCATTCATTCACTCATTCAGTTAGTTTGTATATTGGTGTGGTGCATGCATACTGTATTCACTTTCTCTCCATTTCTCTTTCATCTTGAAACATATCAATCGATTCATCCTTCCAATCAGACTGGTTAATTTTGTAAATTTCTAGCTGAATCTGGTGTATTTCAACACAACATAGGTAATGAAAATAGTCACCTTGGGAATAGCTGTAAAGCTACTTAATTTTTAAAATAATGTAGCATATTCTAGCTAGTTTCTCATTATTAGTTATTTTATAATTTTGATGAGCTGACCCAATCACATAGCAAGGCAAAATGACTGGCAAACTTAAGGAATAACCTCATTTGACAATTTGCTTCTCTTTTAGCAAGCTAGATATTTGGAAACAACTGAAATGCTAAGTTGAGGTATTCTTGTAATAGCAGATATTTCTAAATAATATTTCTATATAACACTTGCCTGAATTAATGTTTAAAAACTTTAATCTTTTCCATAGCAACTCATCTAAAATTGCCCCTGGTCCTACAATACAAACCATTTGCTTTAAAATGAGTTAAAAACCTTCCATCAAAATTTCATGCAAATTTATGCTCCAAACACCAGCTTAATAACAACAAAGTTTATTTGACTAAATTCTTCTTTATTTTCAAAATTAATCAAAACAAAGGCAGTATATTTCATTAAAAATATAATATTGAAGTGGGGTTAAACATAATCAGATCATATATTATTGTGTACATGTAATGCACATGACAATAAAAGAAACTCTATGTGATTTAGCTGCCATTTCTAGCAGCTAAATCTAGATGGTCTTGCAAAGAATGCCTTTGATCATAGGCCTACCTTGTCAAGGCAGATCTGGGATTAAACAACCACAACAACAGCAACAACAGCATGCTAGCAAAGAAAATCAAATGCATGATGATGAAAACAATGATGAAGATGGTGATGATGATGATGATGATGGTGATGGTGATCATGACAATGACTACAACTAAGAATCTGAGTTGTTAGGAAAATATTGATGAAGACAAAATATTACATTGTTAGCTGAGATGAGTAATGGACTATTTCCAATGACGTTGAATGAAAAAAGTTATCTTCACTGAAAGATTAATCTATCAATAAAAATAACTATTATCAATAAATCCAAGAAATATCTTGATTTATTCCTTTAAAACCACTGACAAAAGGAAACAGATAAAGGAAATTTCAGTTTGATCTAATAACTTAATTTGAACTATGATAAAACAGGTGTAAAAGCTTAAACAAAAAAAAAAAAGCTACAGCTAACACACTCACAAGCAGGAAAGACTGAGTAACAAATGCCATGCTTTTGCAAAATGTTTACGTGTTCATATAGCTGCATGCAGACAGGGTCACTCTCTGAGCTCTCTTGCCCTGGACCCAGTAGAACATCCAGTGTTTGATAGCTGGAGAGAAAGACAGAGAGAGAGAAAGCTACACCAGCATTGTGCTGGTACTTCTTTTCAATTAATCCTTGTAAAGATGAAAGACAAGAGCACCTTGGCAGGATTTGAACTCAGGAGTGCAGAGAGTTAGAACAAATATCACAATACATTCCAACCAACCCTCTAATAACTCTGCCAGTCAACCACCTCATAGAAACAGGTGTAGGGTTTAGTAATTTACAAAAACTATAGCAATGCAAGGAAACTCAGGCATCAACAATAACAAGTGCTGATAAATTCAAGAAAAATTTTTAAAAAAAAGTTAAATCATATTAACTCACTTCGGCGACAGGACTTGCTTATTGTCTTTTCCTTTTCACAGCTATTTGGATCCCCTCGACGTAAAGTTAGAGCACGGACCTTTTTATTAGTGACAGGGTCACAGGCAGACCACTCACCCTTCTCATATTTACACTCTAAAATCAGTAAGGATAATTAATTTCAACTGGAATAGGAATATTACAGAAATTTAATGTTCTGCTATAAGTTTTCAAATGCATACAAGTTAGATTAGAAAAAAATATATAATGGAACACCTCGTATAACAATGCACAATATCACTTTTTAGTTATATGCATTGGCTAATTATAGTCAGTGATCTGAGAAATTCTAAGATTATATCTGCTTTTGTTTCAACACAATATCAGAAATATTTAAGGAAATAATAGTATGCTGTATATTGCTATATCACTTCTAAAAAATATAAGTATAGAGATTTTTATTTGAAGTTCTAGTTTTTACAGATTACTTCATCAAAATGATTTATTTGTAAAAATATCAGCAGCAAGCTCGATTCATAGATTAATTTCTATTAAAACTGACAAAAAATTTTCAGTAATTTTTTTTTCTCCCTTAGCTATGAAGTCAAGATTCATTATAAAGCTGTCAGAAAACAAATTGTTTATATTTTTAGAGTCAGCTTAAGCTAATGAATAAAACAATTTTTTTACTTCATGAATAATAGTTTGGGATGTATAATTGTATGACTTAGCAGAACACAAATAACATATCTCCTTTTCTGCTGAGTATTTATCTTTATTTCATCACTGAAATGATAATTTCTTTTAGCTATACTTACTGGGGCTTAATTTTATTTTATCTTATTTATTTATTTATTTATTTATTCATTACCTTAGACTGAACACAGAACACTCTGGAACAGAGAACCAAAGGAAATACTATAAAGCTATTAAAGCTATTCTTTAACTACTAAACTCTTGCTCCAAATATTCTCCTTTACATCCTCATGAAAATAGAAATAAGGATAGTCTTTTTTAGTGTATAATGTATTAATGTTGCCTATTTTGTATGTTGGAACTGGGTAAATATCATGTAATATATTGTATACATGTTTAGTTAAAAGGGAACATCTAATGAAGATTATCCAAAAAAATTATATAGAATACTATCCCTTGTATGATGAATAGGAGGAGGATGAGATGCAGGAAGATAAAGATGGTGATGATGATGATGACAATGACGACGATGATGATGATGATGATATGTAACCCTCATTTTCAGAAACTGCCAACATATATCTGACATAACTGATAAGAAGTAATTGGAGAAGGTAAGGCAAAAAGGTGTAAGTTGGAATGAATTAGGTTTGTAAAATGTTTAAAAGTATGTTTTGCATGGTCATATTCTCTATTTTATTAAATATGATCAATTTTTTTTTTTCGTGATTATTATATCAATGTATAAAACTATCATGGTTGGAGGGAGCAGTTGCTAATATTCAGCTACAAAGCTGGAAATTTTTAGTAGGTATAACAGAAATAAATTAATAATAACTAATATCGTATAATAAATTAAGAACAGTAATGTAAATTACAGTTGTAGAAAATTTGACTGTTTTCATATTATATCAGTGTATATATATGCATATACATACATGCACATATACACACACACACATATATATATATATATATATATA
>NC_068984.1:52217744-52246940 GCF_001194135.2 Octopus bimaculoides
ATATATATATATATATATATACATATATATGAAATTGTATGTAAATATATATTTGGTCTAGAAGAGGCTGTACCAATGACTTTTCAAGACCATCGTGCTATTTGAGGCCTTTCAAGACCATTGAGCTTGACAAAATTGATGTTTTATGTATAATGAGACAAAGCTAAATTCATTACTGAACACATCACTACGTTACCTAAGTCTTTTTAGTTGAACAGTCTTGAGATACTCTAAATAGAAAGCATGCTAAAACATCAGGTATTTCTCACTGGTTCTCAGTTTACTCCTTATCAAGGACAGAAAATATTTTAGAAGACTAAATTGTAAATTAAATAATATTTGACATTATAAGTACCTGTTTGACATAGAAAAGAGAAACAGATCCATTGGTAAGATTGTTTTACACACACACACAGACACACACACTCTCTCTCTCAAATAGGTCCTTAGATATGCCAGCTCTTAAAGTTGAAAAATTCTGGCAGATAATTCATTTATAAAATATAGATAAGTTTATTTAGTTGACAAGCAATTAAACAAATGGTTTAAACATATTCAGTGGGTTAATTTTGATTGAATCTGTTCATCTCTCTACAAACTGACTCTGTAAAACAAAGGTTTGAAATGTTGCTAACTTACTTAATTTGCATGTTTTTGTTAATGTCTTCTCCTTTTGACATCTGTTTGGGTCTCCACGCCTTAGTTTTAACACCCTTGTTTTTTCATTTGTCTGGGCATCACATTGGGACCAAGGGCCTCGGGTATATTTACATGCTACAAACAAATTCTAAACATTATGGCCATATAAATAAAATATAAAGCATTCATTTAGAACTCCTCAAGCTTAAAAGCTGTAAATTATACAAGTGATTCTGTATAACCGAATATAAATATGAGTCTTCACAAACACACATCCACATGTGAAATGTATGGAAAACCCTATTGGTGTTGGATATTCAGCAGATAAAGTCAATATGTCTTGTTAATCTTAAAACACAAACTTTCTTTGTCATACACATAATTATATTTTCTTTCTAACAAGTTTTTATAATAAATGATCCACATTTAGGGGTTTTGTTTTTTTTTTTTTATTTTACATCTTTTCAAAAGGGGTACTTTACATATTAAAAAGTATAATGTATTATAAATAGAGCTCCAAAATAAAGTTCATGTATATTCTGACTGCATCACAAACAAACTAACAGTAAAAGCTAAACAAAGATTTAAAAAAAGAATAAACTCTAAATTTGTGAGAAAGAGAAAAGAAACCAAACCAAAAACAAAAAAATAAGAACAATTATACTAAACTTAGAAAGGAGTAATTGTGGTAGGTAAAAACCTAAACAGATTAAAATTTCACTGTTAATCTTGAAATGTATGAAATAAATCAATACTCTATGTTTATATTATCTTCCACATAGACATCACCAGCTCTTAGTACTGTACAGATTTCTTATATATTATTTATTCCGTTTATCTAAACATAGCATACACTCAGTAAAATTATAATTCCCTTTGCCACACTCAGACATCATATAGAACAAAGTTATTTATAACATTCACTAAAACATTTGGAATTGTGTTTCACCACAAACTGAATGGTAAGATTTCTCAGAAATAAACATTCCCTTTACATTGAAATTGTGGCCAATGAGAGGATGATGATTCAGTTTCAAACATATATCATTAACCATCATAAGATAGTGCAACAATAAGTTCTCTTTAAAGGTTAAATGGAATGATATATTTTGTAATACTGACTTGTCTTTTTTTTACATTTTTATTGTCTTTTCAAATCCTTCATACGTTTACAATTTTTCTTTTACAAATTACTTGCTCACAGACTTTTATTGAATCAATATCAGTATCATTAATGTCCTTTTTTGCTATCAATCTCCAAAGGGAGAAAATGTGATTTGCTTCAACACTCAGTGACCTTTGTGCAAGGAGTCAACTTGAAGGCCATGAGCCAGCAGCCTCTCCTGACAAACGTTCAGCCAGATAAACATTAACAACACAGCTACACCCATTATACCTTTTGATCAATTCAAAAAGATTACAGTATTTCAGTCTAGTTTTGACTGTATGGATTCCAAAACCACTAGAAAATATGCTTCCTTACAATAGTTTTGCTTATCATCCAGATATATCTCCAGGATATGGTATCCTCTACATTAGTTTTAGGAATATAGCATACACTTGGTAAAATTATAATTTTTCAGATTCTTGACCTCATCTTTAGAGCTGAAACATTTCTTAATACTTACATCTTAAGCTACTTTATAATCAGTTTGATTTCTGATTGTCATCAGGTTTCTTACTCCTGGGTATATGCATAATACAGGACTAGATGCATCAGTAGCCAAGCAGATAAAACCATTACTACCCATGCTTTAAAAATCAAGGTTTATTTGCACATTAATACAATGTACATATCCAGGAATAAGGCACCTAATGATGATTAGAGATCAAAACAATTAAAACCTGGTGTAGATGAAAATATGTAAAATAAGGTTTCATCTTTACAGATGATGTTGACAGTCTGAAAAATGACAATCTTATTAACAATAACTCAACTGAGGCATTAAACATTTGATAGTATATACTAACATTTTATAATATAAGTTTTTTTTTCTATAAAATGAGACTCCTAATTCAATTATTATATGACTCAATACATTCTGTATTAATATCTATGAGAATTACAAATCTTTTGGATGGAATCGAATACTTGTATGAGTTAATCTAATAATCCTTTCTAATATAAACACAAGGCCTGGAATTTGGGGTGAGGAAGTAGGTCAATTAGATTGACCCCAGTATGCAACTGGTGCTTAATTTATTGACCCTGAAAGGATGAAAGGCAAAGTCGATGCCGGTGGAGTTTGAACTCAGAACAGAGCAACAGATGAAACACTGCTAAGCATTTTGCCCAGTGTGCTAATGATTCTGCCAGCTTGCCACCTTAAGAGTTAGTCTAATAATAATCCAATACTTGTACTGATCACAAGATCAATCATATTTACTCTCACAACTAGAGACTGGACCAAATAAACTTGATTTGATTCTTTGTTAATTAGGATAAATACCAAAGTATTTTTAGTATGAAATGTTTGGTGTAACATAGTCTAGGAGACATTTATTTATATGTGATAACTTGTCCATTGGCTCAACAAAGTATCAACATTGCAAGACAGGTCAATTCTTCCACAACTGCCCTTGCATGCTTCCATAACTTAATGTCATTAACATTTATGTATTCATATACACATGTACATACCGCAAAATAAAAACACAAAAATAACACACAAATAACACACACACACACAAGATAAAACTCCTTTGAGTTATCAACTATATAGAAGACAAGACATATTAAGAGATATCATCTAAACAATGATAGTATTGAGTTTCTGGAGTCTTCAAGCATTAATGATCTTTCTTGATTACTATAGATATGAATGGTTAGAAGAAAACCAATTCTTCTTTTTAATTAATTGCTGGGTATTTTGCTGGATGATGTTCAAAATTTACCAATGCTAACATATTTGTGTCAAGGCTGATAGAAGTGAGGCAGAAAGATTTCTGAATATCATAGGTGTTCTGTCACCCTTGTTCTCAGTTTTCTAATAATCACCTGCTTAAAGGATAGTAATGGTTGTCATTGATAAGTGATACATACTCACACATTACACACACACACACACACACACACTCAGAGACATATGCATATATATATATATATGCATAAATATACATATATACGTACATATATATACACACACACACACACACACAACACATTTATATATATATATATATATATATATATATATATATATATATATATATATACATATATATATATATATACATACATACATATATATTTGTACATTCACACCATACTCATGCACACACCCACACACTCACACACACATGCATGCAGGAGGAAGAAATGAGAAAACAGATGCAAATGGAGAAATATTTGCCAATGCTGTCATAAAGTGGGAATACAACAGAGCAAAACTACTTTTCTGATGATGCAAAGCAAAGTTTCTTGGGTTCTGACCAAATACTTTTGTAATTAAGTCACCATTTTTCTCACTGTATTTAAAGAAGAGGATGGTAATCTTTTATATATTTTTATGAATAAAGGATTTAAGAATGACTGCCGTTGTTGTCTTAGTAGATATATAAGTCCATTTGCAGTTACAATAATAGAGTACAACAAATGTACACAGCCATCATCTACAATGTACAATTACAAAAACATCTATGCAGACAAAATTATAATAAAAAGAAGCAATATATAACTACAGTTGCAATATACAACAAGTGTATGCAACTAAAGTGAAGTTATTGCATGCAGCAACAGTTATGGAATTTTCTGTTATCACATTTTTTTAAAATTAATTTTTTTGCTGTAGATTTTACAGACTAGGCAGTGAATTTAAAAACTTACCCTTTCCTTGTTTACAACCCTTAGATTTTATTCTAGTTGCAGGGCATTTCTTTGGATCACCTTTCTTCAACATCATTGTCATATTTTTGGTGCTGGTGTTGGGATCACAAGCAGACCAAGTCCCTTTCATATACTTACATTCTGTAACAAAGGAAAGAAATAGAAAAGTAACTCTTACACATTGGACAACATTATATATTGCAAGATATCAGAATTAGATGAAAAAATCTTAACAGAAAACATCAAAACATCACTTGTATTGTAACATTCTTTTCTACTCTAGGCACAAGGCCCAAAATATTGGGAGAGGAGGCCAGTCAATTAGATCGACCCCCAGTACACAATTGGTACTTGATTGATCGACCCTGAAAGGATGAAAGGCAAAGTCAACCTTGGTGGAATTTGAACTCAGAACATAAAGACAAAACGAAATGCTGCTAAGCGTTTCGCCTGGTGTGCTAACGTTTCTGCTAGCTCGCCGCCTTGTACTGTAACTTTAAAACTACAAAGCACTAAGGAATGCTTTATGTAGATGCTTGACCTACTAAAAGCAGTTGTCAAATTTTCCTTAAATTACACATCACTCTATTTGAAACGGATGCATTGCTTCTAAACATAAACTATTATCTTAAAAGTAGAAAAGATGCATTGGACATTGTAGACATACAAAATAATAGGATGGTCATAGTAGGAGCACATTTCAGTTAGGGTTGACTCGGTTTGAACAACAGGAAGCCTACTTTAAATATCAGACCAAAACAATTACTTCAACATAGGGGTACATATGATTGTGATAATATCTTTGCTCCTAATCAAAGAAAATTTAATAAATTCTTTGGATACACTACCTTATGTAATTCTGGAGGTCATTAAACTAAGAATCAATTATATCACATGATTACATCTTGTGACTACTTACTTTGTAGTTACAGAAGATAGCATCTATGCAACTGCTGGATCAGTTACAAATAGCAGCCAAACCACCCTCAAGTAATAGGCTGTTGTCTTAAAGAAAGAGAGAGGGTGAGAGGGAATGAGAGAGATAGAATTTTAGTCCTGGATAAACAAAATTAAAGAAGGGTCGGGATTAGAACAGTTTTGATCATAGTTCTGTCTGCTCAATCAAAACCAGCTTAGAGCTAAGTAACTACTTAGTTTACCACTATAAAATGTCAGTAACAATATCAATATATATGACACCTTTTCCCTTAAAAACATAGAGTTGATTCTGCTTAATTACTTCTGTAATTGAAAATCTCATGCTATCAACAGAATTTGCAAGATAGGTGATAAATTACAAGATTTCAGTGTGCTGTCAGTAGTAAAGTATTGTGATATTTCACACATATATTAAATACAGAAGAAAACAAAAATAAAATTTTATTTACAATACATTTTATGTAAACATAAATTACTTATCTTACACCCAGTTCATGCTGTTTCTTTGATATATTATTGGTATGACAATTGCTTTACTTATCCCCTATGAGGTTTTTTCAGTTGCTTTTGATATTTTTCAATTACCCATTCTTAACTTGACAAAGGTTTTCACCCGATTTGAATTACTCAGTGATAACAACTTAGGTGATGCAGAAAAATTTACTGGGTCCATCACAGATTGAAGTAGTTGATAATGAAAACAAGATAACATCGTTTGACTAAAGAATATCTTTTGGCAATATTTATCTACAATGAAAACTTATCTATTGAAGAGTTTTATTATACTATTAGAAATGAGATAAAATTCACTGAATGAGTAATGTGAACACATTTCATTTTTTAACATTAGTTACTTAGGTGTTGCCTTCTGTCATTCTAATTCATCATCAAAACAGAAGCTTCTAGAATCACCTAATTCATCCTAAATCAAATATATGTTCAATTTTAGCATACATTGAGCTAAATGTTTACTCAAAATCTGAAAAAAAAAAAAAAAAAAAACTTGCGTAATTAACTGAGATTGGCATCATTAACTAATGTAAATGACATTGATTGATTAACTGAAAGTTAATTGTATAAAATAAATTTCACATAGCTTCTATGTTAAACCAGTGTCTCTCATAATGATAGGCTGGGAAGAATGAAAAAAGAGATGGAGAAATTTTTGCATTTAGTAAAACTGAGATGGTTTTAAACTTTTAAAACTTGTCCAATACTATAACAAAGAAGAAAGAAGTATATGGATGTAAGCTCTATTTTATCTTCTCGTTACTAAAGAGGGTGGAGCATAATGTTTCCACAATATTTTGGTTGGCTTTTATTCTGTTGTTCTGAGAACCATGGTTCTGAGAAATGGCTTGGTATTTTGAAAAAAAAAGCAATTAACAAACTGATGAAATTAATCAGAATTGCTTGTACATGTTCTGATAAAAAGTTTTTAGTTGATATAAGGATATATTTTATGGCAAAGTAGTTTTAAATTTTTTTCTTTCCTAAAATTTCATTTTTCCATTCTAGCATGGCCAATATTATATTATTAGAGTAAATAATTTTACAGTTAGCTGTTCTGGGAGTGGCACATTTTTCTAGCTTGACTTGATCAAGCAGATTAAGGTACATCACTAAGAAGTGTAAATGTTATGTATTTGATCTTCAAAAGTGGAAACTTACAGATGTACCAATCTTAAGAGGATTTAAACATAACATATACATAGAAAGGTCACTTTAAATTAGAGACATCTGTAACATGTTGCTTTCAAGAGTCAGAATGTATAGATTTGAGAATGTAGTCAAGCACAGTATATATTCTAAAGTGGTGTTAGTAGATGGGTAGCTATAGAATAAATGCAACTGCAGTGAAGTAACTTGATACCTGACCTACTTTAATATGAAAAGATAAATGCTGAAATAATTGAAATGGATCATTATTTATAATTGAATAAGTAAATAAGAATTTGAATTGGAAATCAATATTTATTAAATTAATTTTGAAGTCATTGATGATCACTTGAATTTTTGAAAGAAACGTTTAATTGATAGCTGGGTTCAGAACAAATTATCATTTTTATGCTTCATGCTTTAGACACAGGTGGAGAAACTTTTACATACAAAGAGCAAATTGCAAGTGATTGAGAATTTTAGGTGTATCTGTTCTGAGAAAAATAATGAATCTTTAATTTTACAAATTCATAAGGGCATAGCTTATATTAAATTACTGTTTTGGTCTTAAGGCATAACACTTAATACCAACCTGCCTACCTACCTAAGATCACCTCTAGTTGTGATACTAAACCTCTCATTTTGAATTATGCCTATTTGATATAAAAAACATCGATCATAATTTTATGAAACAACTTCTCATCAAGTTATGTTGCAAATGCTAACTTCATAATGAAACAGTCTAAACCCTTGTGTATTTCCAAAAAGTAGTGTATGTCAGTAGAAATAAAGTGATGAAAGAATTAAACTGATTCTTACATATGGAATTTTAATGATTTAGTTGGTAGACCATTTCAAATGTTAATGTGAGAGAAATTTTGCCCATGAGTAGAGGTTCTCCACCTCTTGAACTTTCTTTAATAATCACAATATGTATAGAAGAACAAGATAATATTTCTATTCTTATACTTGTGTGTGTGTGCACCTGTGTGTGCATGTGTGTGTGCATGTGCATGCACATGCATGCTTGTGTGTGTGTCACTTGGAAAATATTCAACATAGTAACAAACGGAATTTATGCATCACTTTTTTATTTATAGAGCGTTATAGTAGGCAATGAAGTGTAGTAGAGATGTTTTGGAAAACTCAGTCTGAAACCATGTTTTCCATAGCTTATGTTGATATATTCTTTGCACTGTGAGCAATAAACTCATTGGACATTTCCATTTCAATGAGAAGTCCAACTGAACAATGAAAAGTTCACTAGATTTAAGAGGGCACAAGTGACAATTTCATTTCAATTATTGCTATTCCTGTACTTGTATCCAGTTTTTCCTCATTTTGATCATATAAATTGGTTTGGTTAATAATTGTCTCTTATTGATTGCTAGATGGCATGGTCAATAATTTCTTAGAATGACCAATATTGACCAAAACGAGACTTTTTTTTTCAACATTCAGCTCTTGAAAGTTTATTGTTTAAGATGATTCCAACTGCAACTTAAAATTTTAATTTGTGTTCTGCTATAAATATCAGAATGGCCATTAATCACCTCTTGACTGATACTAACAATCATTAAAAGTCAAATTAGTAGTGATAAATCATTAATTAATAATTTAGATTAACCACAACAAAGACTAGTGATGTATAAACATAAAATTTGAACAAGCAATGATAACAGTAGTTACGCCTTGTTAATTTACTGTGAATGAGTGTGTGAGCATATTTATATATAAATATGTGTTACACAAAAGGTTAATTAATCATGTTACTTAAAAGTTTCAGCAACAAAATCATTTGTCAGATTTTATGATTATTTGGTTACAAAGTTTAGAAGAATAAGAACACTCTTAACCATTCTCAAACAGAGATTTTCATTAGTTTCAGAATGCTTTTCAAAACTTTGGTGAGCATAATACTTGAAATTGAAAGCTCAAATATAAATAGATATTAAACATTATTTTGGTCAATATTGATCTTATTGAGAAATTATTGACCATACTGTGTAGCAATCAACAAGAGACAGAGCACTAACCAAATCATTTTGCATACATTATTAAAACTAGAGTTATGAAAAACTGGATACAAGTAAATGAATAGCAATAATTAATGTGATATTGAAGGGTATAGAATAGTTATAGTTACTTCTCTGAGAACTATTAAAAAAATTTTAGGAAGATTTTGAAACTAATAAAGAAATTCATTGGAAAATATCCAAAGAGAGATAAAGTAAGTTCAAAATTTCCTTACTTATCCACTCCCATCTTTTACTAAAATTACATTCACACCCAGGATCATTGTTGAAATATCAAATTGTCCCAGTACTTGACAGGTACTTTATGTTATCAACCTTAAAAGGATGAAAGAACAGAGTTGATCTCTGTGTTATTTGAACTCATAGTGTAAAAGGCCACTACTAAATACTTCTCTAATAATTCTACCAATAAAGTATTTAAAAAGATATGAAATATTGAGAATGAAATGGAGATTCCAGATTGAAGAGAATTCAGACAAAATCATAAATTAAACAAAATCTTATGTTGACTATATTTCCTATTGAAGTAAATCAAATTTTTTTTATATTTTTGGATGAAACAAAAAGCAGTTCATATATTTTGCTTAAATATGGATCATCACATAAGTTCTTGGATCAATGGCACCATTTAATAAACAAAGAAATTTTTCTGATCTAATTGTGATCAATATTAATAAAGTTATTGCCACAGTAGTTGCAGAAGGAGTAATAAGTTCTGAAGATTAATAATGTTCAAAATTATTAACAAAAAAAAAGTTATTCACAGTAAGAGAAAAATAAATTGTTGTGAATAATAACATAACACATCATGTGGAAAGTGTTATGTTCTTTGACCTAAAAAGGGAAAACAATATATCCATTTTCCTCCCTCCTCACCACTGCCAAACATCATTAAAGAATTCTTTTCTTTGTAGAGAAATAACTAGATAATAAAAAAAATTGTTGCTAAATACATAGTGTAACAATTAAAATCATCCAGAAAAATTATTTATGAGTATTGAATGAAAGATTAATGTTATTTACAGAAAATATGAGAGAATTATCAGTACATTTCTTAAAATGTTAGTCTGGAACAAAAATGTGCTGTTTTGTTATATTAAATAATTACTTCTATTGAAGATATAAATTTACTTCTAAATTATGTCTTAGCAAAGTTTCTTCAATTGATTTCAAACACAAACATGGCTATTTGCTTTGCCTTTAAGTAGACAGAGTAATTGATTAATGAAGTAAATTTAATGTAAAGTAGATTCTGCACCAAAATTTTGCAAAACATGCTAATATTTTGAAAACCATGCCAATGTTTTCCAAAACTCGCTAAAATTCTAAAAGCCTGCCAAAATGTGTGCAGAGTTCTGTATTTTCTATATTTCTATAATCTAGAATGTTTTGAAATAAAAAAAATCAATAGCTGCTTGCACAACAATTTTTTACAAAGCAGTATTTTACAAGAAGGAAAAAGAATAAAGGTTTTTATTTATATCAAAATACTTTGAACTTTAGCAATAAACATTTTCAAGTAAATCTATTAGCTCATTCATATGCTTTCTGAGTTAAATATGAAAATTTACAGTACAATATTGTTATTAATGCTTCAAACTAGTTAGATATAGACAAAAATTAGATGTAAGGTTAAGATACCAATGAGTAAAAGTAAAAATGAGACACTTTGGCCTTTTTAAACAGAGATTGGTTGTAAGATGGAAATATAGTATTCAGTCATGTATTACCCAGTAAAGCTCTTCAGTTTTCTAATGTTGAACATGTATAATTAGAATATTGAGTAAATTATGGTTACTTATGCAGTGTTTCTCATTTAAAAGAGCTAAGGACTGTTAGGATTGAAAAAGAGATGGACAAATCACTTGGTTTAATAAATTTATTATGATAGTTTTAAACTTTTGAATTTGTCCATGGTAATGGTAAAGAAAGAAGAGTTATGTAAATGCAAGCTCTCTTTTTACAAGATAAAATGGAAAGAAGTAAAAAAATTTCCCTAATATTTTAGTTTAATGGAGCCTGGCACTTTGAGAACCACTTCTGCAGAAGATATGCTGTTTTGAACTGCATGTCTTGATGCCTATATTTTAAGATTTTTGTCAGTTATTGCAAATGTTTTAAATTTGTGTTTTATTTACATACATTAAAAAATGTAATATACTACATATATTCAATAGCACACTGACAGAGTATTGCAATGAATGATTGCTTGATCAATTTCTTGCTACAGACATGAAATAGCAGCCACTTTACCTTCACTTCAACTAGCTTTCCCTTAGAATAAATGAAAACCCTTGTCAATTTACCAGTGACAGCATTTGATTTTATTACTTCTGTTTCAAAGAGATATGTATCTAGTAGTACTGCATACATGCCAACACAGCCGTCATCATAGCACTTGATGGATGGATCAGATTCTTTGGAATGTTACTGTCAGTGAAAATGTTTGTAAAATTTACATCCTTACCACACACTCAAAGTATATGGTAAACAGGCCATCTCACCAAGCATTTTTCATCACTATAGTGCAGTTTGTTGGGCTCCAGGGTCACTGATATGCCTGCAAACACTAGGAAATATTTGATGACATTGTTTTTTACAGTATGTTGGAGAATCTTCCAGCACTGAGTCAGCATGAGAACACATATCCCTGAGCAGTGAGGGAAATGTGTGGGAAATTGTGGAAAAAATACAAACTAGCATTTGTCAGTTTAAAGGGTTATGTTGTTGTTGTTGTTATCATCGTTGGGCAAGAGTCTTCTACGTTAGACTTAGGCTTACCACAACCTTGTCCACAAAATTAACACCAAACAAGTCATCCATTTCTCCCCATAGCAAGCAGTATACAATCTATAGATGGGGAGTATACTGTTGACTGAAACTAAGTGAAAGGCTGCCATGTGCATATGCATGTGTGTGTGTGTGTGTGTGTGTGTGTGTGTGTGTGTGTGTGTGTGTGTGTGTGTGTGCTTTACTGATTTACATTTGTGAAGGATATGAACATTGACATGAAAATGAAGTTAGTGCTTTATGAATAGAGGTCCTTAAAATACTTGTTCTGTATCCATGTTACACACACTCCCTTGTCACTTGTCATCAGAAATGCACTGAACCAGTGATTGGTCTATTGAAAGCCTAAAGCTACTATTGTTCACCAACCGCAATATACTAGTTGAAATGATTGGGTGTGTGGGTATTTTGTTAGGTATGCAGGTATTTGTAAATACCTCATGGAGTGACGACTGTGCCCTGCATAATTATGGGTTGCCCTTTGGCAAGGTATAGAATGCATTCAGCCACCCTGCCAGGGATACAGCAAAGCCATGGGACTGCAGCATGGTGGATTGTGAAGAGGTAGCAGAAGAACTCAACTGAGCCAATGGTGCTTTTTACATTGATGCTGAGTGGAGGAATCCTAAAAGATCAATAGTCAGGATCACCAAGCTCTATCAAGAGAGTAACTGCAATACATCAATGGGGGTGACATCCATGGATGTGTAATCAGTTAATTAAAGATTCAGTTTGATTCAAGCTCTCAATTCAAATTCATAATAATGGAATTGGATGGAGACAGAGAGTCGTGAGAATCCATGAAAATAACGAAGAAAAAAAATATATAAAAATATATTTATTGTGGATGATGCTTCAGAAATTGTTGGATTTGGGAATCAAAGCTCTGCTTCAGACATCTTATTTTCCCAATCTTTCACCGAAACGATTTTAATTTTTTCAAATACCTAGACAGTTGCTTGAATAGTACACATTTTCAAAACCAGACAGTATCATAGAAGCTTTCAAAGGGTTTATAGATTCTATAAACACATTCATTTCTACATGACAGGAATCTATAGTCTTACTACATTTGTACTGAATCAAAGCATAGTTTTTCACCTCTGCTTTATATCTTTTCAAACATTGATCCTTCATCATCATCATCATCATCATCACAATCATAATCATCATCATGAATTCCAGACAACAAAGCAATGAGACTGAAAACTTTTACAAAACTCTTCACGATTATTATTTAAAAACAGCCATTATGCTCAGAAGCATTTACAATATGATAACAATCTTATGAGAATAACTAAATATAATTACATCATCATCCTCATCATTATCATTATCAGCACCACCACCAACTGCCACTACCATCATCACCACCACCACCATTATAATTCATCATAGAAATAGAACAAATTACTTTAAAACAACATTAGGAATTTAAACACAAGGATAAATAATCCAGAATCTTAAACAGTTTTGAAGCAAGGACAATATAAAAACTGACCTTCACAGTAACAGACAACCAATAAATACTCCTGCACAGACTCAATGATAAATAGACCAGTCTATTGCAAGAGTTAATTTATTGACAATGAAATAATGGCAAATACAGTATTGTTCATAATTATCAAATTTAATAAGTTAGTGGTTGTGAAATGTAGGCTGCTATACTCTGACCTACTATCACTAATAAATTTATGTTATCTCAAGTCTGAAGTTATATAACCATTACCATTCATATGGTAATCATGAAATATAAATTTCTATGCCATTTGCATTTCACATGTATTTCAATAGTTGTGTGATTTTATGACTGTTAAAGCATTCAAGAGGATGATTTTCTATAGCAGTTTCAAAATGTCTGAACTATATAAACTGGTTACATTTAAGATTATTTCCCTTCTATTTTTCAAATCATGAGTAACACTATCTTTTTTTTTTTTTTTGCTTTTTCTTTCTCTCCACTCCTCTTTTACTTGGATATTATAAGTAATTATTCTGATTATCTTTACTGAATGCATGCAACAGAGAAACAGACTTGTCTATGATTATGAAACTAGTTGGAAATACTAAATATTGAATATACAAACAATATAACCTTTTGAGTTATATGTCTACGATAACTTTTCAGTGAAGAGGAAAAAAGTGAAAAAGACAGGATATAATTTTTACATAATTTCCTCCCTCATAGGAAAAATAGATGAAACATATAAATAACCAGCTTTGTTTTACTAGTATAATGTCTTGGAAGATAAGCTGTCTTAGATTCTAAATCCTATTAAATTCTGTCTTTCATAATGCCTTGCTAAACTCCTGGCAATATCTTCAGATTAGCTGTTAAGTGATGAGCTGGCGGAGCCATTAGCATACCAGACAGAATGCTTAGTGGCATTTCATCTGTCTTCACATTCTAAGTTCAAACTCTACTGAGGTCAGCTTTGCCTTTCATCCTTTAGGGATTGATAAAATAATTACAAGTTAAACACTAGAAGTAATTAACTTACCCCCACTCCCAAAACTGCTAGCCTTGTGGCAATTTTAAAATCACTATCTTCAGATTAGCTATATTCATTGTTTTTCAAACTTTTTCAATAACCACCCACCTTCTTTAACTACCATTTTTCCAATGACTCCTAGTTATAATTCAACAAAATGAAATACACCACAAAGTATTTCTGCCAACAACTACTTGCTGTTAACAATTACTTGCACATAAGTCATGTTCATCAATGGAGTGTCAAAACATTCCAAGTACTAATACTGGTTTCAAATTTTGGCACCAGGCCAGTAATTCTGAGGGAAGGAGTAAGCCAGCTACACCGACCTCAGTACTCAACTGGAACTTATTTTATCAACCATGAAAGGATAAAATTCAAAATAAACCTCATTGAAATTTGAAATCAGAATGTAAAGACAGACAAAATGCCACAAAGCAGTTTGTCTGGCATGCTAACAATTCACCAACTTATTTCGAGTACAGATATTTGTTTCATATTTTAGCAGAAGGATAGCAATTTCATTGGAGGGGTAAAGCCAATTGCATTGACTCCAGTGCTCAACTGATACTTATGTTATCAACTCCGAAAGGAGGAAAGGTGTAGTCAACTCCAGCAGCATTTGAACTCAGAATATAAAGCTGGAAATAATTTCACTAAGCATTTTGTCCAGTGCGGTAACAATCCTGCCAGCTCGCCACCTATTGAGCACTAATATTACCAGATGGCTTAAGATGGTAAACTGGTAGAGAAAATGCTTAGTGGCATTTTTTCCAACTTTACATTCAGAGTTCAAATATTGCTGGGGTCAACTCTGCTTTTCTTCCTTTCAGAGTTGATAAAATAAGTACCAGTTGAACACTGGGGTCAATTTAATCAACTTACCTGCTTCAAAGAAATGGCTGGCCTTGTGATCAAGTTTGAGACCAATATTGCCAGGGGATTTGCATAAAGAATAAAAATTGAAAATATATTTCGAAAACAATACTTTTGTATATCATTTATTATTTACAAGCATAAGTAGCATATATTCTATTTGTATTAATATCCACTTTTCCATGGTGGCATGGGTTGAACAAAATTCATTGAGACAGATTTTCTAACACTGGATGCTCTTCAGTTTTATTTATTTACTTATTCAAATTTCAAAGTTTGTTACTGTTAATATTGGTGACACACAAAAGACATCTGTGCTAGTGGCATGTAAAAGACATTCATGCCACTAACTCATAAAAGGTACCTGTGCCAGTAACGCATAAAAAGGCATCCATGCTGGTGACACATAAAAGGCACCCATGCCAGTGACACTTTAGAAGTACCCATGTATACTCTATGGAGAAGTTAGTGTTAGGAAGGGCATCCAGCTGTAGAAACCAAGCCAAAACAGACTGGAGTGTGGTACAGCTCTCCAGCTTACTAGTTCCAGTCAAACTGTCTAACTCATGCTAGCATGATAAACAGATGCTAGATGATGATGATGATTGTCATTGTTATTGCAATTAAGGCTAACTAAACAATTTAGCTTAATATTAGATTAAAACTTTTTTAAAGTTAATATTTAAATAATAGACAAAGACTAAAAAGCTGTACAGATGCAATTTATCACCCACCCAACTGCCTTTTTTGTCCCCAGTACCCACATAGAAATTTTCATCCTTCCCAGAGTGTGATACTGCCAATTTTGAGAAGCACAGAACTATACCCTCACAATACTATAAAATAGTATTGAGGCTAATGAACAAATCACCATTTACATGCAGCATGTAACTATATGAATCACTAATAGTTTGAAAAACATATTCTTTTTAAATATACTTCTAACACATATTAATGAAATATTGCTTTAATTAATGTAAATAAATTATGAATTCACTGCAAGTTTTATTGATTTCCCAGTTGAGCCTTAATCTCTTGCACTGATCAATTAGTGCATCACAAATGTAAGTCTATGTTTTTACAATGTTACAGTTTCAATAAGTATAAATGAACGATTGTCTCCACAAATTTCTGAACATTGCTCATAAAACATGCCAGAGTTATTAGAGTATTTGTTAAGTTAACGTTATGTCGAGTCTCTTTCATAGGATTCTAAAATCCTACATACCTTTCGTTTTCTTACCTCCATAACACAACTATCTTCAAGACAAGATTGGTGGCATGGTTTCAACATCAATTAACTTTTTGGCAGTATCTTTTTCAATAGAGGTCACTTTTATGCTGGATAAATAAGATGTTCCTTACTTTTCCAGTCTTTATATTTCATTTATCAAGCTACTTCTTACTTATTTGTTATTAGTTTCTAGTTTATTTAGAATTATTCAACTGAATTACATTTTATTTTCATTTCTTGTTTGAATTATATACTTCTGGCAATATATCTCATTTGCTATACCACCTGCAGGGAAATCATTACTTTAAAAACATTACGCTCTCTACTTTTATTCTCATCTATTACAATCTATTGTAACAGTCCTTTTTTCTAACAATATGCTCATTATCCTAGTTACTGCCTTTTTCCTAAAACCCTTTTAAGAAATCAATTCAAAGAAGGAGTCTCTAAATGGTTGCTCAAAATAACAGCCAATTTCCTTCAGATCATACATCCTACAATCTTAAAAAAAAGGTAGGGCATATTCAACAATGTAGTACTGAATATCTAAGATCACAAGTGGAACGTTTTCAATCCTAGATCAATTTGGTTAGGAATAAGCTGGGCTAAACAACGACTTTTGACAAGTTCTATCCTTTAACACATGATATTCATTGTTATTTAATGCAGAGTGGCAGAAAGAATAGAACATCTTACTAAATCAAAGTATTTGTTTCTGCCTTAAGGGATGATAGGAATTTTGTTCAAATCCCTTTCCATTTTCTGAAGTTCAATAAAATAGAAACCTTGTCATGCTGGAACCTTCTATACAGTTCTCAAGCCACTAGAAATAGCAACACAATTTCATCAATTCAAACTCTACAATCTTAAAAACAAAGGACACATTTGCCAATGCTTCATAGATACATACAAAAAGGATAAGTTGTTCAAAGCTGAAAGAACTTTGATCATAGAACTTGTCCATGGAAATGGAACTAGTAGGAAATGCTAAAAATTAAATGCATAAACAATATAACATTTTGAATCACTTGCCTACAATGAAAAGAAAAAGTGATAAAAATAAAATTAAATAATTATGATATAATACAGTTCTATATTTAAGAGATGAGGAATTATATACATTATTTATATTATTTACAATTGACGGATATTTGTCCTCATCTTGTTTGTTGTTAACACAACATTTCGGCTGATATACCCTCCAGCCTTTATCAAGTGTCTTAGGGAAATTTTGAACGTGGGTTCTTATTCCTAAGGTATTTTTTGATGCTGTTATTATTATATAAAAATATATACTAAAAATAAGATAAATATATATAGGGGGAAAAAAAAACCCGCACATATCGAGCAGAGGTCGGCAATGCCTGTGCTGAGTTTTAGGTCCAATGAGGCTTGCACAACACCTCACAGACCCTCTCCACTTTATTGACATTATCCAGAAACAAGCCGGAGCAAGATGTCTGGTGCCAATATGAGTCGCAGGCTCAGGGATGTGGGGGCGCCGTGATCTCTAGCACAAACCAAAGATCCCCAAAATGTCCAATGCCATTCTCTGCATATTTGGTTTTATATCAGAGTGACCTTCTCCTAGAGACATGCTTCAACAAAAGCTGAGGGGCGCCTCACTCCCAGTGGTCTTTCAGCACACTGGACACCATCCCAAAATTTCTGCGTACCCGTGCTATTGCTAGACAGCCATTGAGCCTGCACTAGGTCCATCCGAGCTTTCAACAGGTCTTGTTTTTAATCCTGCCGGGTTTTTAGCAACCCTCCTCACCAGGGTAGCCTGGTAGGGGTGCCAGTTTAGTCGCCAGCAACCCGACCATGCAACAGGTTGTACTGGATTACATGTTACCAGTAGCACTTATGAGAGCCTCATACGTGACCTGACATACATACATACATACATACCAATGTATGATAAGGAATTTAGTGATAAGAACATTTGTGGGTGCCACCTTAGTGTATGACCTACTCGCCATATACATTTTAGCATGCAGTCTACCTCTACTACAAGAATTTTATACTACAGGATGATATAACAAGTTGAATATTATTAAATAACGATTAATTATTAATGACATACAGTTGATCATATAAATCTTAATTAAAGTTTGAATCCTTTAATGTGACACACTTCGTACAGCATTTTGGAATGCTACAAACAAATCTACAGCATCTTTTCTCAGTACTTTCTAGCAACTGTGATCAATGTGTAACTAGAAAAGCTCACTACTGATACTTAGAGGGCTAAAATAGGTAAGCACAGGTAATAAATTCATAACATGAAAGGTCACAAAACCAGCTGAGATTTCAGTAGACACATCAGGTCATTTTACTGAGTTGACTACAGCTACTGTGGTAGATAATATGCGAAAGTAGCAACTGTTTATGTATTTCTGCTATGACAAATGTTATCAAATGTAAAAATAACATTTGTAGTTTCATATTTAATTTTACAACAAACTGCAGAAAGACTGACATAATAGCTATTTGCAAATATAAAGAAAGCATATATGAAAATGCAGATGTAACTGAGTGCAAGAAAAACATATGAAAAAATGATCTACTTCATTTGTCCTTTCTGATGAAAACGAATCGAATGACAATCTTGTAAAGAAAGAAAGACACATATGAATCAGCTTACCTTTGCCTCCAGCTCGTTTTTTCTTGTTTTTGTTCATTTTATTATTCATCATATCATTGCTTTCACAAGGTATTGTGCAAGCTAATGTTTTCTCTTTTTTACCACAATTACTTCCTGTTCTCCGGCCAATTTTTTTACCAGATCCACAGGCACCCTCATTTGCTTTACATTCATCAAAAACCCATTTGGAACAATTTTTTCCTACAAAATAAAAGAAAGTATGCATTTTAAGTTAATTTTTTTTTCTATAACTGGCCATTATGTTTCAGATATGAAAAAATAATTTTAGTTGAAGAAAATATACAATGCTAAATGCCCATACACTAAAATACAATATAACTTCCAAAAGTAATGTAAAGTTAAAACATATTTCTATGCAGTGAAATGGAGACAATGCATATCTGAAGTGGAAAAATAGAAACATGATTTACTTATTTCTCTTGGTGAAGAATCTTATTTGTATATTAGCAACAACTAAACCATTTTCCTTCAGTAAAGTGAAGACTGGAGATATTTAATGTAGTGGAGCAAGAAATTTTAGATAATTAAAATTATTTAAAAACAGGATCACTAGGAAGTGTGTTAGAGTATTGTCAGTACAATGTAAACTGAGGGTATGCTTTGGTCTTGTTAGACCTCATTAGCAAAACACAGTCTAACTGTTATTGCCAGATCTTAGATGACTAGAGATGTATGTAGAATTTTAGAGAATGAGCACTGATTAGCATGATGATTTAAAAGAATGACTGCTGGGTTGGGAATACCAAGGATGCTTAACAATTTACCTTTAGTCTATCTCCACTTCATTTCACAGATAAACATGTGAGAGTACCCAATAATAACAAATGCAAATAAATTATTCACTTGAAATTTTGTTCCAACAGATTATACATATCTAAATTTCTAACTTAAATATAAACTACCTTCACGGTGGTGCTCCAGCATGGCCGCAGCCACTTGGCTGAAACCCATAAATAAAATAAAATAACTAGAAGCATTTATATTAAAATCACACTGTTAACAAAATAACAAATACCGAATGGAACTAGCTAACAGATAATAGAGGTTCTAAAATGCCTCATCACATAAAAATATTATTTCAAATTTTGACAAAAGGCCAATAATTTCAGGGGAGGAGATGGTGAGTTGATTACACTGGCCCAATACTCAACTGGGCCCCAAAAGGATAAACGACGAAGTCAACCTAGGTGGAATTTCAACTCAGAATGTGAAGATAGAGGAAATGCTGCTGAGCTAACAATTCTGCCAGTTCACTGTCTTTGATTGCATAAAAATAAGGTTTAACAGAATTCTTTATATTCTGAAAAGAAACTGTTGTCTTCAACTGAAATCATACAATACTTTATTGTGATTAGCCGACAACAGATTTAACTTCCAACATGAAAATCATCATCATCATATTGATGTCCACTTTTCCATGCTTGCATTAGTTGGATAAAATGTATTGTTGCAGATTTCCTATGGCCAGATGCCTTTCCTGTTGCCAAACCTCACTTATTTCCAGAGAAGGTAATATTTCCAAGGCTAGACATGATCTCATGGAATAGTGGAAGTCAAAGATATTGCTTCTATGACTGTGACAATCATTTAAAGTGATGCCAAAACAGAGAGAAACAAACGTCCATACACCCACACTCCAACACACACATAGATGTGTATTCTAAACACACACATACACACACACACATGTACATACAAAACAGTTTCTATCAGTCAAATCTACTTGCAAGTCTACTGTTGACCTGTGATTATAGTAGAAATCCAAGGTGCCACACATGCATAAACACACTACATAAAGGTAAAGTAAGTTATCTCCTTAAGTCACACCAGTTCATAAGGGCTGGTTTTCTGGTTTCATGGCATATATATTCCCTACCTAGATAGGATGCTGGTCTGTTGCAGGATTACTCATTTTTGCCAGCTGAGTAGACTCGAACAATGTAAAATGAAGTGTTTTGCTCAAGAACACAATATGTTGCCTGGTCCAAGAATCGAAACTACAATCTTATGATCATGAGTCCAACACCCTAACTACAAAGCCATGTGCCTCCACAAACACACTACATTCACAACACACACACACACACACGTTCACAAATTTGAATACCAATTACAGACATCAAGGCAACCTAAAACTCTATACCCATAAGCTAAAGAAAAAGAAATATCAGAAAATACTCTTTTGAAACAGAAGACTTGACTAACTAAATAATTTCTAAATAATTCTAAGTAATCATGACATGTATAACAAATTTTAAATATATTTTTCATAAGTAACATATATGACTAGCTAAATAAGCTCCAAGCAAAGAACTCTAAATCAACTTAACTAGTACAATAAGCTTTAAGCCATTAACCTAAGTTGAATGATTAACATTCTTAGAATATCTTTTTTTATAAATTTCAAAATATCAAGCTTAGATCAAATCTGAAACATTAAAAAGGAAAAAAACACTAAAATTATATGCAACAGCAATTCACAAATGTTTCAATATATAACATGATTAATCAAAATATATTTTGTAGAATATTTTCATGATAATCTGCTTACTTTTTAATGCAGCTGCTGGTTTGTCTACTTGTTGGGCTTTAGCTACATCTGTCATTCCAAAAGAGACAGACAGAATACATGTAATAATCCACAGGAATTTCATGATGCTGAAATATAAAGAAATAGATAAATTAATTAATCAGTTAATTTGAAAAAGAAACATCAACTTCATGAGTTTTGCTCCTCTACACCAGGAGATCTTCAATTAACTATAGATTTAGCATTTTCTTCTGAGCACTACAGGATTAGAGAGAGAGAGAGAGAGAGAGAGAGAGAGAGAAAGAGAGAGAGAGAAACTCTGTATCGACAAGTACACATTAAGTATGAGACTGTCTTGATCTTTGAGAAAAAGCAATGAAATCTTTCTCAAATCTCAGCCTATCATCTTTTAGAAAAGGAAGAACATCAGATAAAATTAGTCTTCCCAGATACATAGCACAAAACAAAAAAGACTGAAGAGTTATTGGCTGAAGTAACTTACATTAGAGTTCTCAATCAGATATGACCTGACGCTAAAGAACAACAACAAGTATGATAGATGAACCAACAAGAGAGTCCTCTAAGCAGTCACTCAATAAGCTACAAATACCTGCCAATTCTCCCTCAAATCACACTCTACTGTCTGAAACAGTGGTTCTCAACCATTTTTTTTACTTATAGACCTCTTTAGACTGTTTTAATTCTTATTTTACTTAGGAGGAGGGGAGTCAGATGAAGATGGAAGGGGAGTTGAGCCCATATGGCACAAAGGAGTGAAGAGAGAAGATTAATTCCTGTTCACAGCGAAGGCAGGAGTCTGGATGGACTCTGTGCAAAGACAATCCAAACACAGACAGGTGTTGTAATGAATGACTGGTAGAGCGGAAATGGTGCAAGACCAGGGTCTCATTGCCGAGTCTAATGTCTCGGGGGTACTCCGCGAACCGATCAGCCAAGCGGCGTCCCGTTTGACCGATGCACAGAGAAGGGCAGAAAGAGCAGGAGGTACAGTAAATGATGTTGCTAGAAGTGCAGGTAAAGGAGTCAGTGATATGATTGGTACGATGATGAATACCTGTGAGGATGGTGGTATTGGAGAGGTAGGGGAAAGTGGGCAAATGTAACGGCGCGGGCGGGAGCACAGGAACGAACCAGGCTGGGAGGTGGGGTTAGGGAAGAAACTGTGGACCAAGAGGTCACGTAGGTTGTGGGCTCATTTGAAGGAGGGAAGGGTAGGTTGGGGAAGATGTACGAAGTGGAAGGGTCGGACTGGAATCACCGGAAGGCTTGGAGCTTGATGCGTTGGAGGGGCAGGGTGGAATAGATATAATTATAAGGGCAACTACTGGGTAGCGCCACATGCTAGTAGAAGATGCCAAATGGCTCTAAAACTACCTAATTTGTGTGTGTGTGTGTGCATAAAATCAAGAAAATCTTTACCAAGTAGCAAGCATATAATAAGACCATATAGTTAACAATACAAAATATATAGTTATATAGATATGATTATAAAAAGAGTACTAATGAGTTGCGTCACATGCTAGAAATAGATGCCAATGGCTCAAAGAATTACATTATTTACCACATTGGCACGGGCTGAAAGCGAGAGAAGTGAACAAAAAAGATTAAATTATGTTGTTCTTAGAGCCATTGGCGTCTATTTCTAGCATGTGGCGCTACTCATTAGTGCCCTTATTATAATTATATTTATATAATTATTTTGTGTGTGTGTGTGTATAGAGAGAGAGAGAGAGAGAGAGAGAGAGAGAGAGAGAGAGAGAGAGAGAGAGAGAGAGAGAGAGAGAGAGGGAGAGAGAGAGAGAGGGAGAGAGAAAGAGAGAGAGAAAGAGAGAGAGGGAGGGAGAGAGAGATTGTGTGTGTATATATATATATTATATATATGTATAAGTATTTATCTATACATCTCCCTCCCTCTCTCTCTCTCTGTATATATATATATATTGAATAGATAGATAGATACATACATACATACACACATACATACATACATGGACACACACATGCACACACACACACACACACATACTCACAGACATGCATCCACATCAATACCTCGATTAACAAAATTAATGTTCCTCTTTTTAAAATTTCTTTGTTATCAGGTAAAGGCAAAAACAGTTTTCATGCAGATTAGGTTTTTTTTTTATTAATTATTGAAATAAATGTAAATTTACATTACAGCATGTCTACAAAGGAAAAAATCGTTTCAACAAATTTATATATATAATTCAATCAAAAGCATGATACACTTTCTTTATTTCATCAAACACACACAGACACCACACATACACATGCATACATTTATATGATAAGTACCACATGCCTTACTATAAACACTACTTGCTCTGATATACAGTACACACATGCACGCATGCACTTACCCGTACACACACACACACATTAATATGCGAAATATTTCACGCACAAAACTCTTTGAACATTATATACGCTCACAGGCAAATACCCACATAAAGTGATACCAGTTTCCTTTTGGACAAACTCAACACAAATAACACAGATGTATACACACACCCATCCATTTGTCAGCTCCTGATTCCCCAACCCTACACACACACATACACATACAAAAAACAAGCGTTTTCCATACATCCGCTGTTCACTTTCATCTCACACATAACAGACATAATAAACCCTTTGAAGACACGTGGTTAAGTGGTTAGGACAATCGGCTCACGAGCGTAAAGTTGTGAGTTCGATTCCCAGCCGCGCGTTGTGTCCTTGAGCAAGACACTATATTTCATGTTGCTTTAGTCCACTCAGCTGAAGAAAAGCATTGCTACCAAGTTATAGAGGAAGAAGAAGTGTGAAAATACGTATTTCCAGAGTTACACCAGAAATTAAACCAGAGTGGTTGGTTGCAACAGTGCTGGCTGCGACCAAGGAGGAGCCGGAATTGGGACCAGTGGCGAAATCAAAAGTGCGCAAATGGTGGGGATTTGGACTCGAAATGTGGCTTTTTGCCACATTCGAGGACATAGAAAGAATTCCCTACCAGATAGAAGTGGAGGATGAGAGAACGTTAAATGTTGTAGTCGAGGGAAGGAAACCAATTGCTACATATGCGGGGAAAGAGATCATATGAAGACCAAATGCCCCCTATATGAGTTCACACAGCCACAGCAAAAGAAAGCACAAGCAAAGGAGGAAAACATTGTAGACCACACACTGAGGAAATGAAAGAGAGACAGAAGTGTGAAACAGAGAAAACAAAGGAGAACGAAAATGGAGCTACTAACCTTAAAAAGCGAAAGAAAAACAAGTCAAAGGAACGGTCAACAGAAAACAAAAACAAAAAAAAGAGATAGAAAAGCCAGAAACTAATAATGTACAAGAAGAGGAGGAGAGAACGGATAAGGATGTTAAATACAAGGGGTTTTTGATAAAGTACGAGAATTGCGAGCAGATGGAGAGAAAAGTCGAGAGGCTGGAGGAAATAATAAGAGTGAAGATGCCGGAGAAATGCATTTTGATACATGAGGAAAACTACTGGGAGTACATAAAAGAACTTGGTGAAAATATAATAACGAAACGGGTATGGTTGGTGGAGACACCACCCCCTAGAACTGATTATTTGCAGTTGATAAGGACGGAAGTAACAATTGTTAATGGGAGAAAGGTAACGAGAGTGTTTGAATTTTTTGAGTTACAAAACCGTTAAAATGTTTACATGACGTTGAACGTAAAAGTGAAAAACTGGATAAATGTAACCACCCGACTTCGGGGATCGAGTGGACATTGTGCCTCATTTTTTTCATTCTTGCATATTATCATTTTATTTTAATTACCCCGAACCAACAAAGCTAGATATAAACCCAGAATTTCAAAGACTGGAGAACGTAGTCTAGAAACACTGGATAGGGGCCCAACTCAGCCACTGAGGTTATTTGATCAACTAAAGATACTAGAAGTTGGTCTTCTATTAGTGCTGTAGTTCAACGGCTAACCGAGAGAAATATAAATGAAAACTTTAGATATTTTTTTTCAAACAATTTTCAGCTGCAAGTGCTACCAGTTGAAAGCTCTGCATACCGGATGATAGCAAGTTTATGGGTCATCAAGAGAGAATGTGCGCCATTTTAAGGCTTTCCTCTTGATGGCATTATTGTGCACAGCCCTACTCACCAAGAGGAAGCTAGATCAACTGGTTAGTAGGTTTCGCTCAATATACAATTAAACTGAGAATTGCCGGTTAAATTTTTTTTTAAAAATAAACTTTGCACCACTATCTTGAATCAATTTTTTTTAATGTGAAATCTCATGATAATTGTTGATGCTGTTTTTTCTTCTTATTCTCTAACAATAAACACTAGCTGATGATTGTAGTTAAGGGTGATTGATATTGAGAATGCCCAGCAGAATCCTAAGTATAACATCCTGCTATATCAAATCAACATAGTATTTGCTCTTCTGAAAGTCAATAAAATAAGTGTCCTACTAGAGTTGAAATAATTACCGAGAGAAAGAAGATGGTAGAGAGAGTTTTAAGAACCCTTGATTCCAGCTGCTCCAACATAATTTCTTCTTCTAACTTCTTCACTTCCAAACTGTACTTTAGAAACTATAGATTTTGGCATCTGGTCAACTCAAGAGTGCCATAAAACTTGTTCAGAATTGCTTGGTAATCTATGCAGATGACAATAAACACACACACACACAAACTCACGCTCACACACAGTCACACATGCACACACACAATTATAAAATCAAGCACGCATAGTATCTGGATTATGTTTCCTTTTTCTTTCTTAATACAAGGAAATTGCTCTCATATGATTTTGAGATAGAATTGATGGCACGAAGATAAATTACAAATTCTCTCTCTTCGTCGTATTTAACCAGCGTTTAAAAAATTTTTTTTTTTATGATCAACTTAGCACCTAACTATTCTGTGGTCGGTAAAAATAAGTAAATATATGATACAAGAATTTAAGGAAGGTTGATGGAGAAAAAAGGTCAATGATAAGAGGAAACCAAAATACTAAAAGGAAACTGTTTCTAAGTAAGATAAAGATTGGTAAGAAATATTTCCCGAGGAAAACAAATTGCAAGGAAATTGCGAATTCAAGTCGAAAACGTATTTTCCAGTAAATCCATTTCTGATAATTTTACCATTATCCCAACTTCTCAAAGCTGGTGCCCATTTCCTCAACAATTTCCTCTCATCAAACATCTCATCCTGATATATTATTCAACACACTAGCTCCCTTTCCCCAACCACATTAAGCAGCTGATTTTTCTTTCTTTTGGCTTGACCATCATCCAATCTGCTTGCTAAGGTCATTCAAATGTAATAAGTTGACAGCTTCTCATTGTTATCTGCCAGCCATTATTATTGGAGTTAAGATAGGGAAGATAAATTTGCTATTAAAATAACACGATAAACAAATGAAGAAGAAATCGGTATCTAATTTTATCTGCTCCTTTACAGAAACTTTACCAATTTCCTATATAGGTCTGTGTACAAACACATGACCCAGTGAGGAAACCTCTAGGGAAATCTCTAGAAATAGCAACCAAGTTTCTCTCAAATCATACTACATATTATTATTATTATTGTTATTATTATTTACATCTTTATTGCCCACAGGGAGCTAAACACAGAGGGGACAAACCAAGACAGATAAACGGATTAAGTCGGTTACATCGACCCCTGTGCGTAACTGGTACTTATTTAATCGACCCCGAAAGGGTGAAAAGCAAAGTTGACCACGATCGTTTCATGAAACTCCATTTAATTGAACAATGCAAACATTACATCAATTTAAAATGCAGAGCAATCCTCAGCTGCACAAAGACACAGAATTTAATTAAATTAGAACAAATGGACACATTAGTAATAGTTATACCTAAAATCTCCAAGAAGTTAAGGAGATAGACAAAGAACATGTCTCTACTTCAGCATAAAAGTTACAAAATTATCAAGAAGACTCTGCCTGTCACTGATTTTATTTTTGTTTTTGGGGGGTCAATTTTAATTTATAGACTAGTTTATAAAATCCTTGTATATTTAAGGCTGAGAGGATAAAGGGCAGTATCTGTTAGGAGTAGGGCTGAGGGAGCAGACAGAAATCATAGTTGGTATAGTCATAAAAATCAAGATTTATTAGAAGCAATATCATGAGGCTTGATAAAGGAAAATTTAAAACAAGATGTTAGCTGACAACTAAGGGGGTCGCCCACTAACAGACCATTGATAATGAAACAGGGGAAGTCTTATCATGTAGTACTGTAGTTAAATATTCTAAACAATGTTGCTATATTGTATACAGTTAAAGTTTAGGGCTATTCAGAGGGTTATTAAGAAGAATATTTTAACAAAAAGGATAGAAATTTATGAATACGTTTGAGTATATACCAAACTTTTACCACAATAGAGGGAGAAAAAGAAATCCAGAAATAGTTTAATATTTATACATATTGTAAACTTAAATACTAACCCATCTGATGGTATCTGTGAATATTGATTAATTGGTATATACTGGTATTAATAAAGGAGTATTGAAGTAAAAGAACATTCTAATTATATATTAATAAAGTTATAATCTAAGCAGTTTTTTTTAATAAGTAGTGAATATACCAGTATAGTTTTACATAAGTTAAGTATGAATTTGTAAAGATACAAAGATTAGCTTAATTTTATAAATAAATAAAGGCTAATTATAAAATAAAGAAATGAAATAAAGTAATCAAGTAGGGCAGAACACCATAGAAAAGGAATAAAATAGCTTAATTACTAATACTATGGTAAAGTATATGTAGCTTATTAACACCAATAAAGAAGATTTATAGAAAAAGTATAATAATTCAAAATATATGTGGGCGACCCCCTTAGTTGTCAGCTAACATCTTGTCTGAAGTTTTCCTTTACCAAACCTCATGATATTGCTTCTAATAAATCTTGATTTTTATGACTATACCAACTATGATTTCTGTCTACTCCCTCAGCCCTACTCCTAACAGATACTGCCCTTTATCCTCTCAGCCTTATATATATACAAGGATTTTATAAACTAGTCTATAAATTAAAACTGACCCCACAAAAACAAATAAAATCAGTGACAGGTAGAGTCTTCTTGATAATTTAGTAATTTCTATGCTGAAGTAGAGACAACATGTTCTTTGTCTATCTCCTTAACTTCTTGGAGATTTTAGGTATAATTATACCAATGTGTCCATCTGTTCTAATCTAATTAAATTTTATTTCCTTGTGCAGCTGAGGATTGCTCTGAATTTTAAATTGGTGTAATGTTTGCATTGTTCAAATAAATGGAGTTTCTTGAAACGATCGTACTGCATTACCTCTGGATATCTTTGTTGCTTATTTTGATTTTAATCACCTTACTTTGAAATTGTATGGATAATACCGTACTAAATTCTGGTGCCTCAACTTAAGTACCATATTCATCTGAATCTATCTATCTATATATATATATATAATTATTCAATATTAACAGTTTTGTATTAG
>NC_068984.1:52247459-52248999 GCF_001194135.2 Octopus bimaculoides
CAGCAAATTTAGTAGGTAAAATCCAATTTCATAAACAGGAATACCGAAGCGCACGGGACAAAACAGCAACAGAACATCCAAAGTGTGGAAAAGTAAAATCCAAGTTTCACCATTCCGCAGGTAACATCAGTAAAGTCAAACCATAAACATCATTTACAGTGGATTACGAGTATAGGTGGAACACAGACACAGAACACCTATGGCCATTTCGGGGGTATATCACCGTATTTAATGCACAATAGAGCACAAATTGGTGATAACCCCTTCTTCAGGGTAAAAAAAAAAGACACACAGACATCAACGAAGTCATCAGTCAAAAAACTATAATTATGAGGGCAAGCTTAAATAAATAATAATATGGACTAGACCAAAAAAAAAAACAAATCTAATTTTTAGTATACCCTTTAGAATAGTCAGGCAGGTTTGGTAACTAAAACTATTAGGCTTCAAATCCAACGTAAACCATGATAAAAAATAAATACTACCATTGTATCCATATTTTTATTATTATTTTAATATCAATTATTATTGTCTATTTATTTACTTCTATCATTACCATTACTACCATTATTACTACCACTACTAACACTATTATTTTTGTTCTTATTCCTATTTTTATATAGTTTTAGGAAGGTGGAGGAAAATTTATGATTGCAAAAAGGGATTACCTCGATAAACTTATTCAAGGTTTTCGGCCCAAAAGACCTAAGAATGAAAATGGATTCCCTAATGCATAATAAGCAGTTGCTAATATTAGCCCTAAATTGGGAGGTTCTAGATAAGATTGACCATTCAAGATAGTACTTCTTATTCCTCCTCTTGAGGTCATGTAGGTAAGAGGCGAGTGTTGTGGAATTACAATATTTCTCATTAGAAAAAGAACTCATGTGCGCCCTGTACCTGGCTTTAAAATTCACTGAACTTCCAATATAAAACTTATTTTGTTTGTCCTCGTCTCTAACTACACATGTATACACTACATTTGTGGACAAACAAAGTCCGCCGAGAGGACATAAAGAAGGGTCCCTAGAATTACATAATTTTTTACGGCCACCCTTAAAGTCATTTCCAACATTATTAACCGCCCTCAGAAATTTATTCTTATCAACCATTCGTTGATGTCTGTTTGTCTTTTTTTACCCTGAAGAAGGGGTTATCACCGATTTGTGCTCTATTGTGCATTAAATACGGTGATATACCCCCGAAATGGCCATAGGTGTTCTGTGTCTGTGTTCCACCTATACTCGTAATCCACTGTAAATGATGTTTATGGTTTAACTTTACTGATGTTACCTGCGGAATGGTGAAACTTGGATTTTACTTTGCCACACTTTGGATGTTCTGTTGCTGTTTTGTCCCGTGCGCTTCGGTATTCCTGTTTATGAAATTGAATTTTACCTACTAAATTTGCTGTCATGAGGGAGGTAGTTGAACTTTCGTACTACTTGTCTTGAATTTTTTTTTGTTATTGGCCTCAGCGAATGAACTGTTGTGCTACGTCTCCCTATGTATTATTTTTTTCTCTATATATTTTTTCTAT
>NC_068984.1:52250052-52259285 GCF_001194135.2 Octopus bimaculoides
CACCAAACTAAACCACCGCGGCACACATCTCTCTCTTCGATTCTGTTAGGTGACTTAGCTTCACCACGATAATAAACAGACAAGAGATTTCAGCCTGCGATAAACGTCTGTCCTCAAGGCCCTGGCATCGAAGCCAAAACACAACTAGTGATAAGCTCTGCCAGCGACGAACATCTGTATAACAAGAATCACGGCCCGGCATCGATGCCACGACATCACAACTAGTGATCAGCTCTGCCACACTCAGCCTCCCCTCACTTTCACTTACAGAACTTTTCCTAGAGTGTACTAAAGAACTGGTATAATTGCTCACGTGTTATTGACTCTCTTTCTCTGCTGTAATATTTCACATACACACTTTTCTTTGTATGACGGCCTGTCTTTGATTATGTCATATATATATATATATGACAGTTGGAATGATTGAAGAGGGTTGGCCTAGGGCTAAAATAACAATGATACACTAAAAACACAGACACACATGATTTATTTTCTTGTGTATGTATATGCGTGTACGCGTGCGCACGTATTTGTGTAATTCTTCAATATTTATCTCCAAATAAATTAAATACGTAGAGTATTTTAACACGTAATTAAATGAATAATGCACCTTAGTCCAGTAGTTCTCAATAGTTTTAATTTTCATAATGCACTGGAGATCAAACAAAAACATATCTGAGGCAGTTTACGTCGAAAGTTAAAAGTAAAAAGGTTCAATTCTTTGCCTGTCCAAAGTATTTTCATAAATTTGTCCTAAACGTCCACGCTTGTGTTCAGACTCTTGCTTGAAACGGAAGCTCCCGTGCTTGTTCTAGTAATTCAACCATCTTGCTCCCGTCTACGCCGTACCCTAAACCTTCCCATCATTTTTTTTCTCTTGTTAGCTTACCTCATCTATAAGTTTCTGTAGATCAGATGATAATTGCACTAAATTGTATGCGATAAGTAATGAACAAAATAAAAATTAAAATAAAAACAAAAGATTACATATTTTTAGTTCTTCAACCACCATGGCCCTTAGTAACACGACGACGACCAATACCCCTAGTAACACGACGACCACCTCCACACTTCTTATCAGCAACAAAGTTCAGTCCAAGTTATTTGCCGATCGAGATTATTTTCATTGTTTTTTTTTTCATTTCATTTTAGCTCAACTACTTATCTCTTAATATAGCCATCTGTTTGTATATCTGTTGATATACCTGTAGATCTGTCTATATACTTACCTCCATCCATACTTACACATATACTATCAACCTATCTATTTAGCTTTCCACTTTTCTTTCTATCGATGAATGTATCAGTCTACTCTGACAATACGGATACATAATTTAACCTTATAACAATAACAAAAGAAAAAAAAGACAATGATTATACCAAGTCACTCATCTTTGTAACTTCTATCCGTTCATGTAGCTATCTATGGGGATAGATAGATACATTGACGAGTACTTTAGAAACGTTTGAACATTAAAACCTGCAACAACAAATAATTTTTAAAATTCTTATAAGATGACGTTTAAAATCATGTAACTGCACAGACGTGCTATTTGAAATATATCGACGCATCATGACAAGTATGAGTGTTTTCCCCGTTCACGTTCCTTTCAGTAAACATACACACACATCTCTCTCTCTCCTCTCAACAATTCACATTCTCCTGTGCCAAACATGTTCTATTTCTGTCTCTCTCTCTCTATCTCTTCCTTCAAGTAACTACGATCCCTTTCTCCTAGCTCTCGCCACTGACACTCTTCCCTCTCTCCCTTTTCGCCTTTCCCTTCAACTAACCACATAGCAACATCAAATATTTGGGCTAAATGTATTAATATAGAGATCTACATTTATTTGAAAACTACATCAAGAAGCATATGCCGAAACCGAATTTAGATCGCTGAAACATCATGAAAACTAAAGCCTGTAAGAAACAAGCCGGAGATAAAACTATCAAATAAGTGACTTGTAGGATTTAGTATCACTTTATTTGCTCGAGTTTTTCAATAAATTTTATGTTTGTTCATAATGGATTCAAAGACAAAAATGTATTTACAGACAAAACTGAATGAGAACAATTTAAAAAACTGAAAACCGATTACATTCAACCAAAAGACGAAAACAACTCGGTTATGAAAAGTTTAATTTAGCAGGGAAAATGATACTTGTTCAGCCAACCATCTGAGGTTTCTACAAATTAAAAATTTTTTTCATCGCCTGGAAAAGACTGGGTAATCAATGTACCATACTATTTCGATAAACTGATAACGTCTGGAAAATTTTTACTAACGAAAAGTTAAACACGATGTTGACGGGTGCATTCCAGAGAGAAAAATATGACAAAAATGTCATTAATGAAACTCTCAAAAAATACTAAGCCCATTTTGTCGGTAAGAGGGAGCAGGGGGAAATTCAAAACCTATAGCGCTTTGTGGATGGTCGGAAACTATCACAAAAGTGAAATTTTCAAATTCCCGTCAAAAATGTCTAATCGGCTTCAATAGTACGAAGAACATCTTTACCGACTAGTTCAGTGTTGACTGCTTCGCACACCCTGACTAGATCTAGGAGCCGCGCCAGCAGAACGCTCCATCACTAACATTTAAGTACAACGCAAAGGAAAGCACCATCAAGCGTTACAGAAATGCAATAACGGGTGGTTTAAAATACACAACAAAACCTCTCTTACATGTAATTACTCAAACACGATAGTGAAATTTAGGGTCAGTAACATCAAAACAACAGGTGATGCTGCTGCTAATGCTTGAGGGGAACATAGTGATAGTAATAAACTTTGGTATATGACCATATCTTTTTTTTCTTTTCTTATCACAATACCTATATTGATCATAATTCTAGCATTTATAGAAACTTAAAAGATAGAAACTTCTGACATATTAAGAAAAATCTCAACGATTTCAAAATAATGTATTTATTTCAATACTAGATCTGTTTCGAAAGTTTTAGATTATTATGTATCTTCATCTCATCTTTTGTTTGCCATTATTATTATCATTATAATCACTATCGAAAATTTATTTATTCCACATGATTCTTTATCACAACCTTTTGTGTTGACAGACTGATAAAGATTTCTGGTGAGGCTGTCTTAGCAAATGTAAACAAAGCAAAAGAAAAAGAAATACAACACTACTTTTATTAATTCCAACACTTGGTGTGCACCTGCCAGTCCCTCTGGCAAATTGCTGTGGGTAGACATTAATTTTTCAGCAGTGAAATCATGTTCTTGCTGCAATATTATAAAGCACTTATTTTGTCGCGATCCATTTTCCATAACAGAAATTAAGAAAACATTTCTTTAAAATTCAAGCCATAATTTTAAGATATTACTATTGGAGAATTTTAACCTTTAATGAATTGATCAGTCCGTACCTCTCAGCTCAAGTAGTTTTGCAACTGACTATTTTGATTTTATTCTTATCCGAAAGTACCTATGAATGTAGATACATTCGGACAAAAATAAGCATAAATTTTTTGTGGTCAATCCGTTTCAATGTAGTGACATTAAGAATTCTTTCGTTGGGTACTCTCTCAATTCATGACTACAAATGCTATCCATTTGCTAAAAGTATAATTTTCGTAAAGCTGATTTTAATGTCAAAGGGCGATATTTGATATAGTATAGAATGGAATTTATTTCGTGAGTGAATAACTATTAATGAATGTCTTGATTTGTCTTATCATTTATATATAAGTATATTCAAAACTAAATAAGCGAAAGAATTTTTGAAATACCAACAAGGTAAAAAAAAATGATGTTCAAAATATGTTTTAAATTAATCCATCTGTCTCTAACAAACGAAGCTTGAAATATTATAGCAATAAACTTTTGTAAAAAGAAATTTCTGCTTTAAAATCTAAAGATTCTTAAGAAATTTTTCAGCTACGTGAGTAACATATTTAAATATATGTTTAAATATAGACTACCTATAAAAATCCAGTAATGCATATGAAATGATTTGGGATAATGATCAGAAATCAAAATATCTTTTAACCAGTATATTATTCAATGCCTGCAATACTAATATTATGAAATCCTGAATGACAAATCCATCGATGATTCTTATTTTTCATGCTATAAAAACTCTCAAAATGAAATATACTTGTGGGCTAAAAATATTGCATCTGCGCAATAGACACTCGGGTTCTGCATTTAGTAAACTTTTTAGCATCCATTTAGAGAATTTATATTTGGATGACTATGTTGTCATGCCTGTTTATGAAAGGGGCGCCCAGTCAAACATTAAAAATTACTACCCTATATCACAAACATTTGATCGAAATTATTTTGCTTTAAAACTTAATGCTACATGTGATGCAACTATTTGTGAATCACTAACCAGCCTGGGTTTAATGATGTTAACGTGGTCGTACGCGAGAAGCTCCAACTGACTTTGGTATTACTGACAAATTATTGGAGATTTTTAACAATTACCTCTCTCAAAGTGGATAATGATATTGGTAAAAGAAAATGAGTATAAACTGTAGATTTAAATATTCATGCCGATTGTATTAAAATACAAATGAATTGAAAAATATTTCAGATGTAGCATTGTTTAAATATAGCTTTAGCTCTCTTGAATTTTAGTCTACAAACTATGGTTTGAAGATCTCTGTTGACAAATATATTACCATTTGGTTCTCAGTGGACTTCGTTGCCTTCGTGAAGGATGCAAAGAACTTGCAATTTTAAATATATTAAGTATATTTTGACATTGTTAACAAAGCATACAGTCATATATATATATATATATATATATATCTCCAAGCCTTCGAGGATAGAAATATTGAATTCCATAGTTGCATGTATAAAACATGCATTGAATTATATATCTTTTTTCTACTTTTCACTCTGTTGTCTTGAATCCAAATTTTATTGGTAAGATAGACTTAGTTGAAAGTCTCCAGAAATCTTTCCCAAAATGCCTTTCTTGTCTCAAAAAAAATTTCACTTACAAGCAATGATTAGAAAAAATTAGCAGACTTCATTGGAAACAGTGCATCGTAGATAGGCATTCGGTTACAAACTGTTACTTAAAATCGAGCTTTCCTTTTCCAACTACATTTCTTTGCCAGATTTGTGAACATGCACCTGCAGCATTGGTGCAACCACTTACAAGTATAAATCTTTGTTCTTATTACATTATTAAGCATGTCATAGAAATATGGAACTTATTGCTTTGGCTAATGAAGTTTATGGAAATAGCAATAACAGTCGATTTAAAAATTCATGAAGTCAACTAAATTTCAATGCATATTGTTGTAGTAAATATTTTTAAAACATTTATTTAACTTACACAAATTTCCAATTATCCTGCTGGTATTATGGCTTTGTTGTTGCAATTTTTGTGCTAAATTTCTGAACCATCTGCTGCTGCTGCTACTACTACTACTACTACTACTACAAAACCCCTTTGTTATGGAATACATTCATAAACACCAACTCAAGGAATACTGGTGGAATATTCCCATCAAAACCTCTGTCAAGTGTAAACATAACAGGCCGGATATTGTTGTTTGGGACCGAAGGGCAAAAATATGTACCATCGTAGATATATAAATATCTCTTTGAAAATCAAAGACAAAGAGGATATCTATGGACAACTGCTTCGAAACCTCCAGCTTCTATATCCACTATCAATTCATATTCATACCAATAATAATTGGAGCATTAGGTTTTGTTAGTAAATGCTTAAAGGAGAATCTGGATAAACTGGGATTTTCAGAAAGAGAAACTGACCGGCTGATTTGTACATTACAAGTGCAGTCTGTGAGCTGCATGCATGCAGGCATCTTCTATTTTTTCATTATTATAAATCTTCCAGAGGAGGGAGCCGGTTTACATACATGCATGTGTGCATGCATACGTACGTACGTACGTACAATCGTACGTCATACATACGCACACACATACGTACATACATACATACGTACATTCATACATACGTACATACATACATACGTACGTGCATACATACGTACATACATACATACGTACGTACATACATACATACATACGTACATACATACGTACATACATACATAGATAGATACGTACATACAAACAAACTTTACTTAAAATATGTTTGTGACACATTTCAACTGCTATAAATCAATTTCCACCACTGCTACTACCATCAACATCTAAACGAATACAGCCACTGCCATTACCAGCCTGCCAACTGCTTAACGACCAACAACAACTGCAACAAGATAAGCGACTTCATTTTAAATAAATGGACAATGACACGAGATAATGTGGTGCTCGAGTGTATTTGAAAACATAATGAAATGCCTTTGATCTTAAGGTCAGTGAAGATTGACTTGAGACTAAGCAGTAACAACAATACAATTAACAAGACAATATAAAAACCTGCTACCATCAACATTACCCATCCTCATCACCACAAACACTAATGCCAAGCAACCAACACGACCAATACCGCTACTACCTATTCACCAATTTTTTGAATAACCAGCTGCCAACAACAAAAATAGTATCAGGCATGGTAACAATGTAGGGGATCAGACTCGACCTACAATGACGTAAAATACTATGGTAATACGAAGAGAAAAAGGCGGTTTACCGAAAAAAGGAAAGTGAAACTTCAAATGAAAAAACTTTTAAGAGCTGGTTTAAGGAAGCGTTTAAAGCTGCGTGACATAAAAATGACTGATGAAGCTGCCAGTGCTAATGCAGACTGCTACTAGTTGTCCTGAGCATCTGAGAGTGTGGGTAGAGCAAGAAATGACTGCCAAAAGGGGGCAACCCACCAGAGCAAGTATGTAATATTAGTGAAACTGCACTTTTCTGGAAGTGCATGCGTGCTAAAACTTTTTATTTCTCAGAAAGAAAAGTCAACACCAGGGTTTAAAGCTTCCAAAATTCATTTACACTCCCTCTGGGAAAAAATGCCACTCCAAAAATCCAAGGACTTTCAAAGTTTACTCAAAGTTTAATCAACCTCAAATTTGGCGATTAAATAAGGAGGCAGGTATGGCAAAGAGCCTTTTCAAACAACGATTTACCAACGCGTTTTTTTGTTTTTGTTTATTTTCTTCTTGTCCTGTTATTGAAAGGTACATTACCAAACATATTTCCAACGAAATACTGCTCGTTTTAGACAACGCACCAAGTCTCTCCTTTCTAATAATGTGGGACTAGAATATATCCCCAATAATACAATTTTATTGCTCCAGTCAATGGGTCAGAGTGTGATACCTAATTTCAAAGTACATAATCTGAGAAGTTTATATGCCTTGAACAACTTATGAAAGCAATGAACGAGGAGGATAAACCTACAGTTAGAAGCAATTCAGCATAACAGATGCTAATGGATAACACAGCTGAGAAATGAGATGAAGTGAAACCGCAAATTTGAAAGATGGGATCTTTTTTAAAACGGGGGCCACATTTTTCATTAACGAAACACTTTGAAACTTGGAACACTGGTAGAATGTGTCATATAAAACATCTTTTTCTCTTAGTCTTCTTTAAAAAAAAAGAAATCCCTAAGTTATTCCATGTTAAAGTTGTCGTATTTCTGTAATTTCAACCAATCACTGACGTCCATTCAGCCGATATACATTAAGTGCCGACTACATAAACAAACGATTCTGAAACAATTCTATCGGTGATAGGGTTAGGGTAAAACAGCAAATTTAAAAAGAAAAAAGCAAATAAAACGAAGCTATGGAAATTAAATACGCTTTACACCGCTTAATCAGCCAAAGGAGTAAATGTAAACAACTGAATACTTGTCAGTGATTGGTTGAAATTATCGAAATAAGACAATTTTTTACATGAAATAAATTCGAATACAAAAATATTTTTCTGTTCTATAACACAAAATAGATAAGTATACGAAGTTTGAAAGTCTTTCGGTACCAAAAACACTACGTAAAACATTAATGAAAAATGTGGCCCCCGTTTTAAAAAAGATCCGAAAGATGCTTGGGAAAACATAGGGTCAGACTTTATCCGTGAATTTACAAGTTTGTATGTCTATTTGTCTGTCTGCCTGCTTGCCTGTCTCTATGTATGTATATATGTATGCTATTCAGTTTTATTTAAAATTTTCTTGCCAATAGAAAAGAGTCAATTTCTAATCTAGATCGAAGGCTCTTTCATTGGAGCTTCAACATTAACATTGTATCTGTGTATGTATGTGTGCACGGGTGCAATATTTGGAGTCCGCGCATGATCAGATTTATATGTTTTGCTTTATGTATGTATTGTCATGCATGTAGTTGCATGTCAGGACATGCGCATAAATACACAAGTGCTATCTTCTGGAAAGGTTTACAAATTTTTACAGTTCCATTGATCAGGCTTGAATATGTATGTATGTATGTATGTATGTCATTGCCTTGTGAATTTATGTTTATATTTATGTCTGTATACATTTACATATGTTTTGTATGTCTACACGTGTAAATATGTACACACTACAAGCTAAACTTCTGGAATGTTTTACATATTTCCCTGGAGCTATTTATTTTGTAATCTGTCATGTTCTTTTGGGTTGAAACTAATTGGCTCAGCACCAAACTTCTCAAGCTTGATGCTGAGACATTTATGTTCAACAAGAAAAACAAGTTTCTCAAGCTTGGCGCTGAAGCAGTTAGTTACACAACAAGAATCTCAATAAACACAAATATAAACCTAGTCCAAGTAGTAATTTTCTTGCTTTTTACAGATGTTCGAAATAGATGTTCACAGTTTTACAATCTGGAGATCTTGGGGATCTAAAATTGTTTACCTTTTAATCTTTTACCTGTTTCAGTCATTAGACTTCAGCCATTCTGGGGCACCGCCTTGGAGAATTTTCTAGTCGAATGGATTGACCACAGTACTTTTTTTTTTTTTGAAGCCTTGTACTTATTCTATCTGTTTCTGTTGCCGAACCGATAAGTTATGGGGACGTAAACACACCAACACCCGATGTCAAGCAGTAGTGGGGGTCAAACACAAACACGCACACACATATACGACAGGCTTCTTTCAGTTTCCGTCTACCAAATCCACTCACAAGACATAGTTGTGTCTATTCGTTTACCTGTCGGATTTTCGCCGCTTGTATTGCAATAAAAATCTGTGAAGCCTCTTATACCTCAAGATATGTTCAAGTATATGAAAGAACTGAACCTCTCAGCACAAGAAATCGAAGCAGATTGCAGGGCCTTGAATGGGTTGATGTGTGTGTGTATATATA
>NC_068984.1:52259311-52264211 GCF_001194135.2 Octopus bimaculoides
CTTCCGATCTTATATATATCAGGAAAAACACTCTCTTTGAAAAACACTGAACTGAAAAAGAACATTTCTCTTCATTTCTCCTACTTGGGGAAAGAATAGATCCATTAATAAATAGAGGAGGAAGAGGTTGGGAATTATCTGTTGGTACCAAAGAATACGTTAGAAAAGTAGATGCCGAAGGAAACTGTTGATGACTAGATTCAGCAACCATTCTCATCGAACGTGGACTCTAGAAGAGTTGCTGGAACTACAAAGTAACGAAGCCAGCAAATTCTTTTCTCTAATCCTATTCCTCACTAGACACTTGGTTAAAACAGCTAACACCATACTCTTGATTTGCAAAGAAAGCTGTCGAATAAATAATTACATTTCTCAACTTATCTATGTGAAAATGCATTTTCTACTGCGCTACGTATAAAAAAAAAAGATCAGGTACAGAATAGAATCAAGTCTTGTTCATAGCAAGAGATTGGCAGTCAAAATACTAAACAAAACATCGAGAAACAAGAGAAAAATAAGCAACAGCAAAAGTCATTAATTTTGATGTTCTCTATTTTGTGTAAACCATGTTTGCTGTTAATCATGCGAAGATAGTGATAGTCATGAAGATGTTTTTTAATTGACTATAAATTGGATTGCGTTTTCTATCTTCTTTTCCTTTCTTTTCTTTTCTTTTTTTTTTTGCACAATTTCCTCTATAAAGAAAAACGCATAAGAAATGAGTTCAAAACTGCTTTTCTGCTTTTTAATAGCATTACGGAAGATTTCAGGTGTAGTAGCTGATTTAGCTCGTCATCAAAGGGTTGCTGAACTACACACACACACACACACACAATGTATGTGCGCGCGCGTGTGTGTGTAGTTCAGCAACCCTTTGATGACAAGCTAAATCAGCTACCACACCTGAAATCTTCCGTAATGCTATTTAAGACACTCCATTTAAGAGGAGAAAAAGAAACAAGTAACTGATTTCAAACTTCCAGTGTTTTTTCAGTCATACCCTTTCATGGTGGGGAAGGCTTCGTGTGTAAACCATGGGAGCTAATTTCCAGCTAGAATTTCAAAAGCAGTTCGAAGTGTTTTCATCTTCATCCTGGAAACTTCTACGATGACCCTGGTGCCAATATGTATCAGCTCTTGCTCTTCCCTTAGGCAACTTCGGAGGCATGGATAGGGGAAACGTCAAAACTCTGATGACTTATGGTTTTCCGTACAACGCTTTTTTTAAGATTGTCTCCTGCAAAAGACACTTCAGCATTGCTTCACTTTTATAAGCCTGTACTCGACTGACGTAGAGTTGCTTTCGAACTGGAGAGAGGTCTTTGTTCCTCCCTGGTTGGTATTGTTCGCCTCAAACTGAAATAGACCCTGCCATGGTCCGACCTCGTCACTGAATGTGAGGAATTAAGGATGTAAGTAGCTCAGACTGCATCTGGTAAACACTGCACTAGGCACAAGAAGACAAAAGTCAGCACTCAGTACTAGAGTGACGGAATGTGAGGAACGTTACCACTAGAATATCAAATGACCTCCAGGAGATGAGCAACTCAGAAAACAGCAGGGACTAACAAAGAACTGCTGAGACTCCAAGTGTATTCAAGGCCTTCAGCAAAAAGAAAAGAAAATACGAAACAAGGCGCGGAACAGGATTAAAATGAACTCGTGTTAGCTTACCGCTGTCGTCGACGTAAAGTATACTGTATTATTAGAGCATAAACGTCACAGTAGCCTGCCAACACTGGCTAGCAAGAAGCAAGAAAACAGTTGTAATACCAATTCTGCGAAGGTATTCCCTCTTTATTTGATACACAGAACACTTGTGGAATAACGAAGGGATCAAAAAAGCTTCCACTGCAACTTAGAGTAAGATAGAGCAATGTAAGCCATAACAAACGGGAGCAGTAAAGTTCAAGAGTAGCAGATAGAGCGATGAAGGAAACACTATGTTGAAATCTATTCCAAAGAAAACAACATCTCAGGCACAAGATATCGTGGAGTGCCTGCCTGTCATTGAATTGATGTAGTTCCAACTGTTGAACAGTTAACTAAAGCCAACAACATTCTACTTACAAACAAGGCATTAAGATCAGATGGTATTGCAACAGAAATCATCAATCACTTGCACACACACACACACACACACACGCGCGCACACACAATTATTTTCAACCAATTAACTAGTAGTAAAGGAATGCATTTTGTTTTTGCACATGCGTGTTTTTGACAAATTATGTTGCTTTGCGCAAATTGGTAATTTGAATTTTATAAAGATAATAAAAAAAAATAAAGGAAATATTTAAATCAATATTATATTATAATGTAATTATAGTTTTATAATTTAATTTTGTTACAACTTTGGTGAGACAAGTTTTGCGTGCTATTGTATTCATATAGAAATTTTGGCTTTATAATAATATATATATAGCTCATCAATTTTACGTTACATATGTTGTTCCTCGATGATAACATGAAAAATATCGACAATAGACATAGAAATATTTGAAATTTGGTTTTATTCCTTCAATCACAAATGTAGCAATACTCATTTGCTTGTTATGTAAGAATTTTTTTTTTTTTTTTTTTTTTTTGCAAATGTGGCAAAGAAGCCTTCGGCGACGAAAGATCAACTTGGAAGGATACTTTGAACAGCACATCGAGAAATTAATTTTTTGTAACTAAACACTCTCAAACTTCGGACACTGGTAGAATGTGTCATATAAAACATCTTTTACTCTGTGCTGTTGACAAAAGTTTCATTTTCTAAGTTATTTCGTGTTAAAGTTGTCGTATTTCGGTAATTTCAACCAATCAATGACGAGTATTCAGCTGAATAAAATTACTGCTGTTGTTTGTCAACAACATCTTCCGGCGGTGTATATATATATATATTTTTTTTTTTTTTTTTTTTTTTGTCACTGTTACTTGTCAGCTGAATATACGTGATTGGTTTGTTGAAATTACCGAAATACGACAACTTTAACACGAAATAACTGAAAATATAAACTTTTATAAAACCCTATCCCTAACCCTAAAACTCTAACCCTAAAACCCTAACCCTAAAACCAGTACAAACGCACGAACGATGTCATAAATAACAGTGACAAAGCACTAAGAATAAAAGACGTTTTATATGACACATTCTACCAGTGTCCGAAGTTTGAAAGTGTTTAGTTACAAAAAATTAATTTCTCGATGTGCCGTTCAAAGGATCCGGATACTTTCATATAGGAAAACCAAAGATCTCCTGTTGTTCAAGATACTGAACAGAAGGCTTGGAAAAGGTCCAAACTCCGGTCAAGTGCTGAAGGTTGCGTGAAGAAGACCTCTTACAATATATATTTTAGCATAGCACACACACACACAAAAAATGGATGCTGCTATAGTAGCTATTATTAAAGAAGCTGTTATAAGGAAGGATTCTTTAATCTCACCTCATCTAGGTCGTCCCGAGACTGTTTCCACACGTTTTCCCCATTCATCTCGATCTTCCATAATGGTCCTCAGCTCCTGTACCCCTTCCATACCAGTATCCTCCAGCAAGTTGTCGATATAGGTCGTCTTCCTCCTGGTTCTTCCTTCCGTTGGTTGCCAGAGCACTAGCTTGTTAGCAATTTCATCGGTGTGTTTGATGCAGTGTCCAGCTAACCTCATATTTCTATCCTGTATCTTCAATGTTACTTTTGATAGTCCCTGGTATTTTGCGATACAAAAGAAGTTAACTTCAGTAGTGAGAAAATTCAGCCGATTGTCGCGATTCGCTGGAATCTTGCTCACATGATCAGCGAATCTGACCAATCGCAACTTCGCCTTGAAAGATTATTGACTACATCATCGACCGGATATGGCCGATTACGATTACACGTGAAATAGGCTCCGACGAAGACAGTGGCCAAGTGGAAGAAGACGAAAGGGAAATCCTCTCGAAACGAACGTAAGTTCAACCCTCTTTCCTTTTCGATATGGCTATGCTACGTATTGCTTGTTTTAAAAAAGGAAAAAAAGAGAGAAGGAAAAAAAGGAAGAAATAAAAAGAAAATAACCGGCAGGTCAATAAATCGAACCCTGAACATTTTCATCTAAATCATTTTAATTTTTAACTTTAAAAGTATATAATTATAATTTTTTAAACTCATACGCATCGTCCAAAGTTTTGCAAGATTTGTGTATGTCTGTCCAAAGTCCTTTGTTTTGTCCCTTCTATGTATAACCTTTATGGTTAATAAAGAAAAACTTCTTTCCGGTATAGAATCAGCATACGCAACAAGAGCTTTCGGTTGTAGCAGAGACGACGTGGCTAACAAGCAGCGGCTGAATCTGGCTATTATCATGACGAACTACAGACAGCAACACAGCTAATTTCAACAAAACGGACTTTCCATAACATATTGACTAACTATAATTTTTCTAATACTATTTCTATAACACCAAACTCTCAACTTTTATCGTAATACTATTAAATAACATTTAAACTCTCAACATTTATTGTAATTTTTTAATTACACCAGTTACTATAACATCCAAACTCTCAGAAGAAATAAAGTTGTTCATAAAACCTCAACAGATTTGTGGTAAGTAGCTTGCTTACCAACCACATGGTTCCGGGTTCAGTCCCACTGCGTGGCACTTTGGGCAAGTGTCTTCTACTATAGCCTCGGGCCGACCAAAGCCTTGTGAGTGGATTTGGTAGACGGAAACTGAAAGAAGACCGTCGTATATATGTATATGTATATATATGTGTTTGTGTGTCTGTGTTTGTCACCCCAACATCACTTGACAACCGATGCTGGTGTGTTTACGTCTCCGTAACTTAGTGGTTCGGCAAAAGAGACCGATAGAATAAGTACTAGGCTTACAAAGAATAAGTCCTGGAGGTCGATTTGCTCGACTAAAGGCGGTGCTC
>NC_068984.1:52265362-52268543 GCF_001194135.2 Octopus bimaculoides
GTGATCAGCTCTGCCACACTCAGCCTCCCCTCACTTTCACATACAGAACTTTTCCTATAGTGTACTAAAGAACTGGTATAATTGCTCACGTGTTATTGACTCCTTCTCTCTGCTGTAATATTTCACATACACATACATGTATCACTCACATACATACTTTTCTTTGTACGACGGCCTGTCTTTGATTATGTTCTTATATGTCGCATTCACACTCACACACAGACATACATCTTTAACGCCATAATAAATATCTCTGTTATTCCATCTTATACGGTTGTGGTCTTTCATTACTGGTCATCCATGTTATCGTCGCATAACATACTAGTATATCATCATATCTGATATATATATTTGTATGTTCGACCGTGTGACACGTTTAAATAAAAGGAGTCCTCTGTTTTTCCATTCGTCACCATTTCTCCTTTTTGAGTTCGCACGGTCGTCCCCTACATATGTTAAAAGACTGACTTATTGTCTAAATTTAATGAATTGAAAAATAGATTATTAGTGAAGAGTGTTAGAATAATTCAATCTCAAACTCTTATTCTAAGATTTCAACTGAAAATTGGTTTCCATAAACCTTTAGGTCACAAAGTTTTCAAAATTTCTCTTAACCTGTCACCATTGAAACAAGTAAATGAAATTATTTCAAATTAGATCTCAAGGCGAAGACATTGTTTAAATATGAAATTTTCTGGAGCAATGTACATACTGCAACCAAATATTCAAACCTTTGAAGAGTTACTGGTTCGTTCTTGTATTCCCAATTTTCTATATAGTCGAAAATGGATTTAGCCATACAAATATGCATTGTTCAATATACAAAGATGTTGACGTAACATCTGTGAAAATAGAGATTAAAGGACTCCTCTCTCACTCTTGACTTTGTTTCCACATTGCTTTCTGAATAAAAAGACATTTTTTTTTAACGAAACTTTGAAGAGATATTGTCTTTCGAGGGTATGGATTAAAATCATGTTGCTAGTGTTATACCGTGTTATAACAACATGGATAACTAGATAAAATAAGAGATTAATTTTATATTAATCAGGTGGCCTTTGCTGGAATACTGACCCTCACTGAATACTTCTTTAAAATATGATTGGACAGATATAAAAATAAGTATCAAGTAATATAATAATTAAAAAGAAGGCGGCGAGCTGGCAGAATCTTTAGCATTTCGTCCGTCTTTATGTTCTGAGTACAAATTCAGAACGTAAAGAGGTCGACTTTGCTTTCAATCTTTCGGGATCAATAAAATAAGTACCAGCTGAACTCTGGGGTTAATGTAATTGGCTTCCCACTCGCCCGAAATTACTGGCCTTGTGCCAAAATTTAAAACCAATGTTATAATTGAAGGGAAGTAACTCAATAGATTGCATATATCTTAAGATGTAAGACTAATTATTTTACACGTGAACAATCACAGGGGTAGATTACCCTCATGTTCTTATGGCATTATTGTGGCCTGTATCAGAACTTGTCAGGTTCAGTATCTTAATGGTTTGTTGATTACATGACCACTTCTTGATATAGTCGTGCCAGCTTCTAGAGGCGGCTTATTAGAAGTTGAGCACATTTGGTTCTCCATGAAACAGATGTGCTGGTCTCTGTTTGAATTAACTATCAGCTTTTTTTTTACGATTGAATGTATCAATGGTGTCTTCAGTTGCCATCTCGACCATATACCAGCTCAGTTTATCACTTATGTCTTTGACAGTTGCTGACATCCACGTTTTGTCATTTACTTGCACTGGTATATGATCACCAGGTTCCAACGACGTGAATGGTTTTCCAGCGTGTTGGTCGTATTTCTTTATCGGCCTTTGACACTCAGCATGTCTCCGATTTTTTTACTTTGTCCTCAAATGACGACTAATAAGGAGGTGTACAGATGCTTTACCAACTTTGTCTATTAAAGTATTTCGAAAGCCTGACAACCAGGTAGGGGTAATTTTTTTTCCTCTTTCTATTTGTTATCGGTGTTTTCATAGCTTTCACTGCAATCTTGGCTTGTCCATTTGATAGTGGAAATCGTGGCTGAATGTGATATGATGAAAGTCCCATGTTCTGGAATTTTTTTCAAATTCTTCAGAAGATAACTGTGAAGCCTTGTGTGAGATAGGAATATCTTGTAACCTATGTACGGCAAAGACTGATTTCAACTTGTTTATAACTGTAAAACTGGTTTGATCTCTTAATTGCATTACTTCGACAAATTTTAAGTACGTAATAGTCAACTATAACTACGTAATCATCACCATTAAGTGAAAATAAATTAACACCAGCCTTTGACCAACGATCTTCTTGGTATCTCATGAAGCCGTAATAATCATTTAGTGATGTCTGCTCTGAATTTGGTACATATACACTTTCCAACTGCTTCCTGAATAAGCTTTCTACTTAGTTTTTACAATAGCTTGATATGACTGGTGAACCTTGTCCACTGTTTCACTTCTGAGCGACTCTGGGACGGTTACTCTGTCACTTTTGAAAAGCAGTCGGTTGTGATATGTAACTTCATCACAGATTAGTTTCACTGATGGCAGACATTCCTGTCTTGATTTTGGCCAGCCATTAAGCACAATGTCACGTAATGTTGGCCGACTAACACTTTGACTTGCTGTCTGAAACTGTTCGTTTTGCTGGTGACATTGGTAGTGAGCTGATAACATTGACATCTAGCAATTCATCAAAGAGAGGAATGCTCTGGGTAGAGTATCAGCTATAAGTAAATCTATTCTAGGTTTGTAAGTAACTCTGAGATCATATTTTTCTTTGCAAGGGTAAAATTATTTTCTGTACTCATGGTGTGACTTTGACAAAGATTCTTCTGAGAAATTGATACTAATAGTTTATTATAAATTTCAGCTAATACTGTCTTTCCGTACACACAGTCGTGGAACCATCTGTATTCAAAGACTATGGCCAGCAGTTTATTCTCGGGTAACTATTTTTGGTGGGGCGTGGGGGTGCTGTTAATGCACGTGAAGCATACGCGATGGGATGATCATTTTGTTATATATATATATATATAATTAATTCAATAATAGGATAAAATCTTTTACAAGAATTTATCAAGTAAAAATGTGTTTATTATGGTAGTTTGAACCTTAGCAGTCCCTCATAGCGTGAGGCATTATTCTATAGTAATGTCCTTATATACATATATATATATATA
>NC_068984.1:52268692-52271115 GCF_001194135.2 Octopus bimaculoides
TATATGGTCTTACATTTTATCAAAACTCTTCCCGAGAGTATCTGTGTATAATGAGCGAAACGTGCTGTTTGGAATAATATTTGCTTGTGCTGTAGTATGAAGCTGGAAGTCGATGTTGTCTTCTGCTATGGTGGCTTTTGTCCAATTAGATGTTATTGCATTCGTTTCTAGTATGATACCCATCAAGGAACGAACATCGATACTGACGAATCGTTTTCCGATGTGCTTATTTCTTATATACTTTGTGATTGGTTAGAACAGCACAGGCTGGCAAAATGATTTTTATATGCCATTTTGTTCATGTATTCCTAGAAGTAGGGCATTTTTAAGTGAATAAATCCTAGCACATTTACCACATGAATTTATAAAATCAATTTTGATTTTATTTCTTTGATCTTTGGATGGCGTGCTTTTAAAATGACCTTTTTTTTATTTTTCTCATTTGGTGATATTTATTTTGTCACAGCCAAGACTAAAGAGTCATCAGGGATGCATTTTACCTGTGTAGCACTTATTTTTAATCGCTCTGCATTTATTTGTAGATTTATTTTTTAAAACGTTAATTCTGTTTCCTTACACAGTACCTCTCAAGTACCTTACTTTTCTATTCCACATACGATGCTATCTGATTAAATCGTCCTGTAAATTTCCAAATTCACTGGCTTTAAGCTTTCAGTTTAATGTCAGAAATGTGTCAAATTTCTCCGGTGAATAGCTAATCTCTACTAAAAACTAAATAGCAGACGTGTGAATTGAGGAGAACGACACAAAATTCTTTTGAAATTTTTTTTCCAAATTCTATCAACATAATTGTATCAACAAAATATCATTAAAAAATATGCCTTTTTCAGGAAGATGTGAAGAAACAAAGTTGGGGGAGAGCATTAATCTGTAAATAATGTCTTTTATACAACATTCCACCACCATCACCCTCTTTTGTTTTACATTGTGAGTAAGTCTGTGCTTAAGTCAACCAACTAAAAACAACTAAAGCTCCGTAAAATTACACACCAGTGTCTATCATAGAAGGAACACATTAGAGAAAGTAATCTTTGATATACAAAAAGTCTGGATAGTCATAGACTGATCGCTTTCAATGATAGGTCTATTAAATGTCTGAAATTTCTTTTATTTTTTAAGCATTAAGGGACTGTCTGGAAATTGGAGTCAGTGCTTAGGTATTACAAAAATTTTCGAGTTATCTGAAATTTTGAAGTACGTCTCGTGGGATATCCACATGCATTAAACTCATCCCAACTCTACTTATTGACTCGATTGTGATAAAAAAAAAAAGTTGTTTGCATATTTACTCAGAAACATATAAGCGTAAAAATTTGAGGACACACAAATTTACAAATTACTTGTTTACTCTTTTACTTATGTCAATCATCTGACCGCAGCCATGCTAGAGCATTGCCTTTAGTCGAAGAAATCGACCCCAGGACTTATTCTTTGTAAGCTTAGTACTTATTCTATCGGTTGTCGAGCAATGGTGTTGGAGGGGGGGGATACAAATGCAGACGTACAAATATATATATATATATATATATATATATATATATATGTGTGTGTTTATATTATTAATAAATTCATAAAATTATCAATAATATAGCAGGAAATCAATATTTAATATTTAAATTTCGAAAGATATATATCCAATATGACATGGTAATATAATAAATTTAAAAATTTAAGATATACGAAATATAAATATAAATATATATAAAAATATGAATGTAGATAAAGATACATGTGAATATAAATTCATAGGACTACCAACATATCCAAGAACAAGATGAATTTTACTATAATTACATACCGAAGTCTTATATATATATTCAGAAAAACATCCCATTTTTTATTAAAAAAATATATTTCACTTAATATTTAAACAAAGGATAAAAAATGAACTTTCCAAATTATAGGAGGATTAATTTTACAATTTCTTTAAAGGACAGTATACACTTTAATATTTTTAATATTTTTTGATATTTTAATTAATATTACATATACCATTCGTTCTTAATACATAGATTATAAATCCATTCATCTCCGAAGAGCGGAATTATTGATAGTATGCTGATCTTTTGATTATATTGTGGTTACAATAATATCCGAGAAACGATCGTCAGATGTTTAATTTTTTTTAATTTTTTAAAAATTTTAGACTTTTTAAAATTTTTAGACTTTATAATATTCATGCTCAATTACACATAAATTTTTATATGCATTTATATTCACATGTATCTTTATCAACATTCATATATTTATATATATTTATATTTATATTTCGTATATCTTAAATTTTTAAATTTATTATATTACCATGTCATACTGGATATATATCTTTCGAAATTTAAATATTAAATATTGATTTCCTGCTATATTATTGATAATTTTATGAATTTATTAATAATATAAAC
>NC_068984.1:52271202-52274906 GCF_001194135.2 Octopus bimaculoides
ATATATATATAGTGAGAATTTACAAAAAAAAAAGACAAAGACGGGTGTGTGTAAACAACAAACACTTCTTCGGGAAGTGAGAAAGACTTTTACGTTTCGAGCCTATGCTCTTCGACAGAAAGGAACACAGAAATAAACAGGAGAGAAAATTTTTTAAACAGTTTAGTGGCTAGCAATCTATCATGGCGAATATATATCTACGACGGGCTTCTTTCAGTTTCCGTCTACCAAATCCACTCACAAGGCTTTGGTCGGCCCGAGGCTATAGTAGAAGAGACTTGCCCAAGGTGCCGCGCAGTGGGATTGAACCTGGAACCAGTGTGTGTGTGTGTATGTGCTTGGTACTTATATTTTGTTGGCCTCTAAAATGATAAATGATAAAATCAACATTGGGTGGATTTGAAACCAGAACATAAAGAAAAACACAACTAACTGCTATAAAACAGTGTTTTTCAAAGGATGTGAAGATTGATAAAAGAACACACATTGTCTTGTTTAATAAAATCAAAATGGTTTTAAGTTTTTAAAACCTGTCTAAAATCAAAACAAAAAAAAGAAGTCTATGAATACAAACTCTGTTTTATCTTCTCACAAATAAAGATGGGTGAGTGAAACAAAAAAATTCCTTATTTTTTGGTGCAGGATCTGGTATTTGTCAGTCTCAGAAGCACTGCTAATAAGGCAGGGTACCATTTCTTGCTTTCATTGTTCCTATGTTACTTTCTATAGGCTGTGTCATATGGTATGTTACTTGGTTAATTTCTTAATATACCATCCCTGCATCACCATTTTCTTGAATGTTTCTTCTATAATCTATTACACTATTCCTCACTTTTCAAGCTCTTTATTTCCTTGGCAGTCTTCCACCAATCACCTTTCCTATCAGTAACGCTCTTTAACCTTCTTGATAATGTTGTACACAACCAAACTGAACATTCTATTACTCTCTCTCTCTCCTCCCTCCTCCCTTCTTCTCACCCTGCTACTGTATTGCATTGTCTCTCTATTAACTACAATACATTCTTTTCTATTTTCTCATAAAGCAGATATACTTTCCACCTTATGCTATATTGACCACTACGTCATTAAAAGGGTGATGATCTCAAAATAGAAATAAACATAGAAGACAAAGAGGATCCTTAACCTACAAAGGCCTGTTTCTTTTATACTAACTGTACGATAAACATCTTTGGCCCACTTTGTAACATTGCTTACCCTAGGAGGGGAGTACTTTTTAACCCTTTGTCTGTCCTGTATATCAGATGTGATACACAGGACATATTATCCTGGCATCCATGCATCATGCATGATATACATTCTCAATTTTTTTCAGTCATCAGGGTAACTTGGTACTTTTGAAAGGAAAGATTTACATTACTCAGAAGATATGAAACAAGCTAACTAAAGTTCTGAAAACAAAATTGGACATTGAGGACAAATTTATAAAAATGCTTTGGACAAGGGTTAAAAGAAAATTTAGTAACATTACAAATAACTGTTAAACTAATGCTGATGTTGGGAACTGGGGTTAGTAAAATAGTGACAATGAGTAAAAATCAATATATGTAAGTGTATGCGAATATTGTATTCTGTTCCTTTACTTTTCTATTTTGTTCCTTTACTTGTTTCAGTCATTTGGGAGCTATGGCCATCCTGGGGCAACCATATTCATTAATATAGTCAGATAGATTGTCCTTAGCATTTGACTGGCACTGGTTTTATTGACCTCTGGAAGATAAACAGTGAAGTCCCCTTGAATGGGATTTGGACTCAGAACATCTATCTATCTATCTATCTATCTGTGTGTGTGTGTGTGTGCGTGCATCCATATATGCATATATGAATGTATATGTATATACATGCACATAAGTATATATATGTATGTATATATATATCAATACACTACTTCCATCCATCCATACACACACACACACACACACACACACACTTTAATACACTTAGTTAAATATACAATAATAATTACTCAGTAATATTTTAGACTCTACCGTTCATCTTTCTGAGGTCAGTATGATCAACATACCATCAAATACTGAGGTCAGTATGATCAACTATACCCTACTCCAAAGCTTGTGCTTATGTGAGACATTTTAAACTATTTTAAAATAAATCTGGCTTGGTGAAACAAATCAGTCTACAAACCACACACTTGGTCATTAGAGTATCAGAGCCAGCCTTTATTGTTATAGTACTAAAATTGTTTTGTGGGTATAATTGTTTTTCTAGTGAGATGGAGTATACTATATAGTATGTAGTTACATGCAGTAGTTTGTAGCTGTGTAAGAAATTGACATTAACTAAATGACATGTCAAAAACTGTCAAAAAATATATAAAAATTGTCAAATAGTTTTCCTGCTAGTTTAAATTTTAATCGTTTGCTTGTTTCAGTCATTGAAGTGTTTAATTCAACAAATTGACCCTGGTACTTTTAGTTTTTTACATCTGATACATATTCTACAGGTCAGTTTTTTTAAGTTATAGGGAAGTAAACAAATGAACAACAGTTATCAGGTGACGATGGGGACAAACACAAAGGTAAACACACATGCTACATGCCCCTGCTGAAGAGGATTGGCCTGCAAGAGCCCTATGCTGGTGCAACATAAAAAGTGCCCAGCACACTCTGTAAAGTGGTTGGCATTAAGAAGGACATCCAGCCGTAGAAACCAAGCCAAATCAAATTGGAACTTGATGCAGCTTCCTGGCTCTGGTCAAACTGTCCAACTCATGCCAGCACGGTAAATGGATATTAAGGGATGATGATGATGATATATGATGAGATTCCACACAGTTTCTGTTGACTAAATTCTCTCACAAGGCACTGGTTGACCCATATTTATAGTGGAAGACACTTGTCCAAGACGTTGTACCATGGGACTAAACCCAAAACCACATGGTTGCAAAGCAAGTTTCCTAAGAACACAGCCATACCTGCACCTAATGTTTAATTATGTTTATTGACAGTAGAGGTGATAGAGTTAAGTAAATGTTTAGACTAACTGACAGACAGCAAACAGATAAGATAGCAATAATAAATGATAAGGTAGGTAGATAAAATGATAGATAAATATTTAACCTAGACATGGGTGGTGCTGACAGATTTGAATGCCCTCTTCCCTGCAACACCACGCACATATGATTATTATCTAAAAGTATTTTAATTCTGTATTTTATGCAAATGAGATAGCTATTTTAATAATTGGGAACCCTACCTAATCAAAATTCTGTTATACCCATGATTATTCAACATGCTTTCTGTTGTTGTATTTTTAAGACAGTATGATCTTATGATGTTTCTATTCAACACACCTACTACTATCCAACACACACATGCATGCACACACACACACACACACAAAGTATCATCATTATCATTTTATATGCTTATCATAATGGTAATGGCTGGATAGCACATATATGTACATACACACATATTTTACATGTGGGTGTATGTGTTTATACTATAATTTGTGCTGAAAAATCAAAGAGACTAAAGTCAATGTATGTAAAGTTTGTGTATATTTTATTAATGAAATGATATCTTACAAGTGTACAGTCATTTGTACTTTGCTAAAAATCTCAAAAGAACAAAGATGTGCAGAAACAATTGTGCATTTGTAAGAGATCATTTCTTTAGTTGTAATGTGTGTGTGTGTGTGTGTGTGTGTGTAAATATATATATATA
>NC_068984.1:52275223-52287817 GCF_001194135.2 Octopus bimaculoides
GACAGTACATCTGTCAGACAGGACCTTGATGAATGCCATGAGGCAGGAAAGTATACTAGTCCTTATATATTTAATACTCTATAGTTAATACTCAATATTTCATATATTCAATAAGACATTCAATACTTCATTTCATTTTACTATTTATATTATATATTTCATATTCTATATCCCACATTAATTTTATAAGAATATAAATAAAACAAAAAACAGACAGAGTTGGAACTCTTCTAAATAATATATTCCTCTATACACGATCATACAAAACCCTTTTTTATATTTTTTTATTTTTATTTTTATTCACACACACACACATGTATATATATATATATATATATATATACAACTATTAGCAAATGTTAATTAGCACATCCAACCTAATTTTGATATGTTGTTTAGAATGCTGTAGACTGTGGTGTAGACTGTTAAACTATATCGTTTGACTGGTCTTTGGCCTGGCATTTGGTGTTTGACTGGTGATCACATGTTGCTGGTGATCTACAATTTATAGTGGAATCACATAATACAACAGTTCCATTCACTGACTCTGACAAAATTTTATCAGCCAATATAATCTGTGTTTTTTAGCATCCGTTGTCTACACTGCCAGTGCCACATATAAGGCACCCATGCTGGTGACACATAAAAGGCACTCTGCCAGTAACGCATAAAAAGGCATCCATGCTGGTGAGATATAATAGATACCCAGTACACTCTGGAAAGTGGTTGGTGTTAGGAAGGAGGGCAGAGCATTATGTTTGGCACCAGCTTGGTTGCAGGAGCAGCTGGAAGAGTCTTGAACACTAAACTGCCTGCAAGGCTCCACTCTGGATTTCTTTGAAGGTTGTCTCCTTTCCATAACCCTGGATAGGGGCCCATACAGGGTACTGTCAACTGGAGCCACCTGTGCTCAGGACTTGTGTCAGGCAGGGTCATCACTCCCTGAAATAGTGAAGAAAATCGCTACCCACTACATTTACTACTATCTTAAATGGAAAAATACATTGAGTAATGTAGGCAGTGGAGGCATGTGGCATAGTGGTTAGGGATGATTGTAGATTGTGGTTTCAGTACCTTGACCAGGCAACCTGTTGTGTTCTTGAGCAAACCACTTAATTTTACATTGCTCCAGTCCACTCAACTGGCAAAAATGAGTAATCCTGCAATGGACTGGCATCTCATCCAGGTGGGGAATATATACACCATGGAAACTGGGAAACCTGCCTTATGAGTCTATATGATTCAGGAAGGTGCTTTATCCTTTGTCCTATCCTAATGTAGGTATGGATATAAAAAAAAAGACAAGATGGTTGTGATCAGAAAGCTTTTTATCATAGGTCTGCTTTGATAAAACCAAATAAGAGAGAGAACTTCTACAAGATTACTTGACTTACAAGAAATAACAGCTTTATCAACCTCAAATCATATCCTTTGGGATATACTGAACAGACAATGTAGCCCTACATATACGTAGGTCATCACTCTTTTAGGATGATTATGGCTGGAAAAATCAAAGCTCTGCTCAGTCAGGGTTAACTTGAGACTCAACAACTAAAACAGTGATGAAAATTGTAATGAATAGAAAGAATTTTCTTTCCAAATTTTTATACTTTTATATTTTATCTTTTCGTTAGAGGCAGGACTCAACATTTCCACAAAGTTAAATATGTTTACACATGTATTATCTCCTAATGGACTGTTATTACGAGGGAAATAATCAATTTTTCATAACATTTGGCAAGATTGGAAATTCAGAATTAAAATTAAGGAATTATAAAGAAGAAGATGCATAGAATACACATTTATTTATTTATGATGAAGTTCTTAAATTTTCTAGTCAGTAGTAATCGTGTATAGCACTGTTTTATTCTTTCTAGAAATCGTCAGCATGATATAACCTGAGGTTTATTAATTAAACATTTTATGAAGCGTGACTTTTCTTATAGACAGAAAATAATTACAGTCTGGAAGAAATTTTGGAATGTGTTTTCTTTTTTCCTTTCCTTTTCACACAAATTCATTTCATAGATGTTCTTTTAAATCAAATCGTTGCTTTATTAGAAATATGATGCCAGCTGTTCAATGATCTGTTACAAAATTCAATTGCTTATTTCATATCAAAAATGTTTCATCTTTGAAATTTTTGCTTTTTTTTACTGCTAGCTCTATTATATGTATGTTTCCTTCCTCAAATAACATTCAATTATTTGAAATGTTATTTAGATATATGTAGTTTTGGGTTTTTTTATTTTATTGTTTTATCAGTGGGGAAGAGGGGGCTATGACCCTATATTTTCTTCAGGGTCATGAAGATTGCTAAAAAGGAGGTAAGTTAACCACAAGTCAGAGATCTGACACTGTTGCTTACAACTGCTGTAAGTCCATCACCCTAGAATTCAGAACACAAAGAGTGGACACTCTAAAAATCCAGCCCATCCATTACTGGAACTTTATTTTATTGACCCTGAAAGGGTGAAAGTCAAAGTTGATCTTAACGTGATTTGAACTCAATGTGCATTAAACTGGAACATATACTGCAAGGCTTTTTATTATATGTTCTAAGAATTCTATGGTGGCAAGCTCGCAGAATCGTTATCATGTTTGACATAACACTTAATGGCATATTTTCCAGGTTTAAGTTCTTAGTTCAAATTCCACTAAGGTTGACTTTGTCTTTCATCCTTTTGGGGATCAGTAAAATAAGCACCAGTTGAGCATTGGAGTTGATGCAATTGACAAGTGCCCATCTCCCTCAAAATTTCAGGCTTTGTGCCTATAGTAGAATCTTTTCTATGTTCTAAGAATTCTGCTAGTCCACTATTCTTGGCTGGTACCTTATTTTATCAACCCTGCTAAAAAAGATAAAAGCGAAAGTTAACCTAAGTAAAATTTGAACTCAGAGTGAGGTAAACGATAACACTTTAATGATTCTGCCAATTCACCCCATGAGAAAAAGAAGAGATCTCTGATATTTGGGAGTTCAAGTTCTTTTCAAGAGTTTGGGTTATGGTCATGTTGGGACACCGCTTCAAAGGATTTTAATTGATCCTATCAGATCTTTTTTTTATTTTAATCTTATACCTATCTTTGTATCTATTTATCAAACTGTTAAGTTATGAAACATAAACAAAAAGCACCAGTTTGCAATCAATGTCAGTATAAAGACAGATACACAAATACAAACACACACACATATATGAATGTATACATACATACATACATACATACATACATACATGCTTGCATACATACATACATACATATATGTGTATGTGTGTGAGGTTAAAACCTTTACTTGCAATCACATGGTCTCAAGTTCAGTCTCATTGCATATCATCCTGGGCAAATGTCTTCTTCTAAAGCCTCTACTAGTAATGTTTTCTACTGTAGAGCTGACCAATGCCTGAGGGAAATTGGTAGATTAAAATTGTGCAGAAACCTATTGTATGCTATTAATGTTATCATTCACTCACTCTGAGGTAAATCTTTAGTAGTCCTACAAATATATTAGAGAAACCAGTAGCACATATGTTTGTATAACAGTAAAAATGTTGTAAGTTCATGTGCAAGAATAAAACATATGTTACAAGAGCAATGTATTTCCATGTTGACTAAACTTAGAATACTTGCTAATCCAACTGATAAAATCAGTATTGGTTTGGCTTGGTTCTTAAATAGTTCACTGGAGTTTCAGCTTGATATCACATATTCTAAAATTATACTCTATTTAGTCTTCTATAGTAAAATATCTTTTATATATTATCAGTGAGTGCAAAGAAACTTATGTTATGCTTCATGCTTTTATATCAAATCAAATCTTGATTTATCTTTATTATCAGAAACACTATCATGAACACTTCTCATTTATCATTTTCAATCTCTGCTTCCCATATCTGGTAGCCTTTATCATAAAATACATCTATTTTCCTCCCAAACACTCCATATTCTTTTTGCTATTCATTTTTTCTGCCTCTCAAATTTTTATGTTTTCAATTACTCCAATTTCTCACAGCTTTATATTTTAGCATTCTACTAGGAAATTTTTTCCTCTATAGAGGAACCTTTCCCAAAGGCTTGCAATCAGGAATCTTGCAGCAATGCTCAATTACTACATTTCAATTCAATTTCCTGCTAGCCTAGGCATCTGCCAGGCTGTGAAAAACAACTCCTTCACTCAGATATTCAGTATCCAATAGCTGTCTCTAATCTACAACTAGCTAGCTGTCAGTATCATGTGACAGCTGAGGTGGACACATTTTTAATGGGATGAAATTAGACTTTTACAAATCATCTGATTAAAACTATACAATAAAAACGGAAGAAAATATTTAAAAAGATTAGGAAAATATTCATCATCAATTGCTATATTTTTTTTTCTATTTTGTGTATGTGAGAAACATGATAATACTACAACAAACAAAAAATAGAAAAATACATCATTTGAAATATGGATTCAAGAAATGATTTATTTGCTTGTTAAATTTTCATTATTTTTTTTACATGCAGCCAAGACCAAAGGGGAAAATATAAATTCCTGGTACACAGAATTCAGTCTGTAAGGTAGTTTTTATTCTCATTTGAGGCCAATCCATTACATTTCTACCACTAATGTCTTTGGGAAAAACAAGAGCTTTCTTTTTCCTTATTCCAAATTATATATGGGGTCTATGCATATAGTTAAAAAAAAAAAAAAAGAAAATTAAATAAAAAGCACTTAATATTTTTCAAAATATTTTGGTATTATTGAATATAAATAAAACTTCTTGAAATCCAATAATGTTATTTTTGGAAATCATTAATGATAAATTTTACTTGTTTCATTGTTTTAGGTTCCTTTAAAAATAAATGGAATTGAAAGCAAACATAAAGCTGCTCATATTACACCAGATGCTGTGATCTGTTGTCTATGCGAGTACATGAAAATAGAATGACCAAGATTTTAAAGAGATGGAATAGACAGTTAAAAGTTCTGGGTATTAGTTTATAGACATTAGTGATATAAATAAACTGGATCTACTTGGAGTAAAACCTGTCTTCTAGATGCAATTTGCTGGCAAAATCATTAAAATGTCAAGTGAATTGTCATGTAGCATGTATTCTGGGACTCTGAGCTGGGTTCAAATCCTGCTACGGTCTAGTTTAACGGGCACCTTTTCTGGGTCAATATTTGTATTACTTATCATGGATGGTAATACAATTATTGATCCAGAAAGGATGCAAGTTAAACTAGACCTTACTTATTTTGGATGGCAGTGAAGGTGCATTGCTCAGTGGTTAGAGTGTCAGCCTTACAATCATGAAGTAGTGATTTTGATTCCTGGATCGTGCTGTGTGTTATGTTCTTGAGCAAGACACTTTATTTCACATTGCTCCAGTCCACTCAACTGTAGAAATGATTTGCAACATCACTGGTGCCAAGCCTTTGCCTTTCCCTTGGATAACGTCAGTAGTGTGGAGAGGGGAGGCTGGTATGCATGAGTGACTGCTGGTCTTTCATGAACAACCTTGCCCAGACCTGTACCTCAGAGAGGAACATCTGGCTGTTTTTCTCTCTACAAAATGGAAAGTTACATTGCAAAGCAGTCATTTTAACAAGTTGTATTTATTTATCATCTGACGAGATTCATCTGCACCACTGGATGCTCCTGAACCAGTTGTTGAGTGTCCCACCCAAGATGAATCGATGCTAGATGTGTCAAAACAATTGTTGTGTTTAATGATAAATTCTCATATGTTCCATCTTCTTTCTTTCATTTGTTATATATATATGTGTATATAGATAGATAGATAGATAGATAGATAGATAAAGAGAGAGTGAGAGAGGGTATACTCATCATAATAAAAAGAAATAAGTAGGTTATAACTACATGTACATGTAAACAAATATAAATACTTTTATATATACAACTTGATACACACATATTTACACTATTATATATATGCACGCACATTCAATAACTCTATTTTATACATTTACATAAGATATATATCTAAAAGTCAGTGAACCACAAGTCTTCTCAGTCAGGACCAACAACAACAACAAAATACATACAAACTCCTCCTCAATCTGTAATGACAGTATTGAGTGAAGGTAATAATTATCCTATAACATGAATTGTTGTAGTGATTTTACCATCTCTAGCTTTCTATAGTTTCTGTTTCTCTAGTTTACTCCAGTCAAATCCACATGTACTGAAACGTCTATCTTTTACTTCTTTAGCCAAAATTTTTAGACTTTATGTTATTGGCAAAATTCATTTCTTTTATTAATTTGTATCAAAAGATGAAGCCAATTTAATCAAGTCAACTTGACTCTTTTCATTGGTTAAATAAAACTGGCCAATCAGCACAACTCAGTAAATTTTCAATGATCTACTTTCTGGAGTCCACTGCTAAGATGTTTGCTCATTTCTTGGAATTAATCAGAAGTACTGGTACACATTCTCTTTCATTCTGTCAATGTCTTTTTGGTTGGTCAGCTTGGAGTCCATTAGCACACATGTGCATGCACACACACACACTCACCCTCTCTCTCTCTCTCTCTCTCTCTCTCTCTCACACTCAAACATACATGCACTTTCTCTACCTCTCTCACTCTCTATCTATCTCTACCTCACCAACTCAATCTCTCTCTGTAGGACTACAACACAAAGGAAAACAACTACACAGAAACATTCACATATAATCAGATAGATACAGGAACTTATTTTTCTTTCTTTGCATTTCTTACAACTCATTTTAACAATTCTCTTTCACATCAAGGAAAATCACAGAAATATATTTACTTTCTGAACCTTTAATGTTGGTCTCTATAACTTTATGGAAAGAACTGTACAACCTTTAATCTCTTTATATTCTTATGTAGTCTATTGAGCCATCATGCTTGATGCTATTCTCTTTTCAACATACAATAAATACACCATGCTGAATTTGAATGACAACAACTTCTCTCCTTTATGACTTTCTTTTATTATTATCATCATCATCATCATTATATTTTATATCAAATTATTTTATAACAATTTCTTTGATATACTTAGGAACTCCATTCAAACATCTTAGTATTATCTATTTACTGAATTAAGCCTGGAACATTTTATGTTAAATAATATTTATAGTTTTTACCTGGGTAAGGACTAGCTACCTTGCCTACCAAGAATGAAAAGGCAAGGAGAGGCAACAGCATAACTTATGGGTCAAAAGTTAGAATATATATAAGAAAACATGTATGTATGCACATGCATACACACACCAGGTTCAGGCCAACCAAATCCTTGTGAGTGGATTGGGTTGATGGAAACTGAAAGAAGCTTGTTGTGTGTCCCTATGTTTGTTCCCTCTCCCACAGTTTGACAACCAGTGTTTGTCTGTTTATGTCCATGTAACTTAGCAGTTCTGCAAAAGAGGCTGATAGAACAAGTACTAGACCTAAAAAAATTTAAGTACTGGGGTCGATTCATTTGTTTAAAAATTCAAGGCAGTGCCTCAGCATGGCATGGTCTAGCGATTGAAACAAGTAAAAGATCAAAGACATACAAAAGTTTGTATAATTATTTGTATATATATATGGGAAACAAGCCATTTTTAGGCATGCATCTAATACATGACTTTTGTAGCTTTAATGATTTATTGAGTTTTTGTTTTTATTATTATTTATTCATTTTCATATGTCTTTATGAGTTCCTTGCATTTTACTTGGAATTGTAAAGTTCTTAAAGCAACTGATTAGTGTTTGTAACATTCATAGTTTCATCATGTGAATTAAAGTAATGTTGATATGTATTCTCGCCTCTTTATAGCAGATCCAATGCAGTTGGTGTTGATGTCTTCACCAGAATTTGAATTTTCAGTTAGATTTATACATCATCAGTCAGACATTTTACTGACACATTGTCTGTGTCTAGTGCCTCCTCTAAAAATTGCTGGCCTTGAGCCAAATTAGAAAGGAGACTATTACTTCCATCATTACCCATTTCATAGGAAATTCTGTAGAGTATAAAAGTATAAAAGTGTTATCAACTAATCTTTTCCTCTTTAGTCTTGTTTTGTGTTAAGTGGTGTAGTTAAGTTACAGTTACTCTCTGCTATACGTGTATGATGAAGAGAATGTTGTACTTGTGTAATCAATATAACATTTGCAATCAAATTTATAAATCACATTGGTTTTCTTGGGTTTACATGTTTGTGGTTTATTATTGATAAGAGTTTTAACTTTAATAGTGTTGTATAGTCTCAGATTGCCCCATGACGAGGCAGATTTGAGATATAACTATAAGATATTCAATCACTAACAGACACACTTCAGCTTCTGGGCCATAAGTATACTGTTCCTCTCTCTGTATTTTCTATTGCCACAATAATGGCCTCTGTTCCTGAGAAATGGCTGGTCTCTCTCACCTCCCCCATTCAGGCACCCCCATTCCACTTGTCTCTCTACCTGTCATCATCCTTATTGCATCTAACCCCCACTTTTGATACCACATTAACTACTATGCTCAATTCTTCCTCCCTAAGCATTGACCCTCTGGAATCTTCTCCCTACTCATGTCTTTCCTGTAGATGTTGACCTGCAACAGTTTAAACAAAGTATCAACAATGTCAGGCTCACTAGTCTTGCAGTGCTTCTAAAGGTCAGGGGCACTACCCCTCCTCCAAACATGGCAAGTGAAAACATATAATATTAGTGCTAATTTATGTTTTGGTGTAATGCATTTTAGTGTTCTGTTTTGCATGGTTTTTAATAATTTATTCATCTATTCAATAGTTAATATGCAATAGATAATAATCATTATGTGTGGCTGGTGTATTTTTGATAGGTATACTGTCTGAGATATTTGTTAAATTATATTTATTCTTGTATTGTTCAAGGCTCCATTTTCATTATTTAGTATGTTAAAATATTCATTGTTGATTACTGTTTGTTTTATTCTGAGGATCTTTTTATCACACATCAAAATTTTATCCTCAAAAAGATAACATTTTGATGATGGATTTAGAAACTTTACTGTTCCAAACAAATTATACAAAACTCATGCAAAAATATTAGAAAAAAACACATAGATAAAAAGAAGATAAAATTAGAACAATGTTGTATATTCAATACAATATGTATATATGTAAATGTATATATATTTGTAGCTGTTTAGATTTGCATGTATGTACACAAGTATGTGCATGCATACATATAACTCTATAGCAATAGTATATTGATTTGAAAGCTGGACGCTAACAAAAGCAATAGAAAATAGATTAAATAGAACATACACCAAAATGTTAACGAGGGTGAAGAATATCTCTTGGGAGCAACAGTTACCAAATTGCTTATTATATGAAAATAAACCCACTTTAACAGAAACCTTCAAACAGACTTAAATTTATAGGACTCTGTTAGTGAATCAAATATGAAGTTATATACTAAATATTACTTTGGAAACCAGTATATAGAATAAGAAGTAGTATACATTTTCGAACTTATACACAAGACACAAAGGTTGAAAGAAACTGTATTGCAGAGATATTGAAGGTTAAGGAAGTGCAGAAGGAAATGGTCAATGAGACACAAATGTGCTCAATACAACACAACATGACGTGTGTATGTGTGCGTGTTTAAGGCTATTGTGTTAGTGTTACATGAGTATAAAAGTGAATATTTCGTTCTCTTTGTTTCACATAATTATCCAAGTGTGCACTGTTGATCTACAAAAGATGTAAAGCAGTGTTTGTAATGTTCTGCTTCATATCATTGCAAGATCAGCGGTATATCTTTTATCGTTTACTTGTTTCAGTCATTTGACTGCAGCCGTGCTGGGGCACCTCCTAGAAGGGGTTGTCAGTTGAACATATCAACCCCAGAACTTACTTTTTTAAACCTAGTACTTATTCTATCAGTCTCTTTTGCCAAACTGCTAAGTTACAAGGACATAAATACAGCAACACTGGTTGTCAAGTAATAACGAGGGGACAAACACAGACACATGAACACAGAGACTCAAAGACACACACACACATAGACTGGTTTTCTTTCAGTTTCCATCTACCAAATCCACTTACAAAGTTTTGGTCAGCCCAAGCCTATGGTGAAAGACACTTGCCCAAGGTGCAGTGCAATGGGACTGAACCCAGAACCATGTGGTCGAGAAGCAAGCTTTTTACCTTAATGCCATGCCAGCACCTTATCCACATGAAGCCAAGGAAATTTTGTTATATAGCTATCTACACACAAATACATTGTTTCACAATATGGTGTCCTCTGGTAGAGAGTTAATACAAAGGAGATAATCATTCCGTCGTAGTATTTCACAGGATTAGAAGTTTGAATTTGTAATTAAGAAATATACATATATATTTAAGCAATATTTTTCCTCACATATTGTGGTTATTTAAAATTTGTAGTCAGTGGTAATCATGTATAGCACTATTTCATTCTTTTTAGAAATCTTCAGCATGACATAATCTGTGTTACATTAATTGAACATTTAAGAAGCTAGACATTTCCTAATAATGGAAAATAATTAGTCTGGACGAAATTCATAGTATGTGTATTTTCTTTTCTTTTATTTGTTTTCTTTTTCACTATAGAGTCTGAGTTGTTTATCAATCATGAGAGATGACAGAAAGTTCTTAGTCTCTATATACAGGGTAAGTGTTTCCAGGGTATTCTACCTTAGGAAGTTGTTTTATAGTAGCTAATATTTCAATTTTAACTACAAACAATATTCCGTAGCCACTTTTGATAGATCTTTTGAGAAGTAAATACTTCATTACAAATGTATATTATGCATTTTAACAATTATAATCTATCACACACATAGACCTTTTTCTTTTTTTGCAGACAACATGTGGACTAAATTGTATCATTTATTTTTAAAGATAAGAAGATGAATTTCTGGATGAATTGGCACCTACTTTTAGCAATCTAGCAAAATGGCTTCCTCACTATTAGTTGTTGGTCATTCTGGTCAAAGTATTTTACAGATTATATGTGGATTTTGCATTTGCAAAACCTCTGCTATTTTTCTTTTTTTTTTTTTTTTTTTTTTTTTTTTTTCAATATTAATATAGCCTTAATAGTTTTTCTCTGTTGTATGCTTGTGATTTTGCCAATAATTTTCATATTATTTTCCACCTTAGAATTACTTTACTGTACATATACACAACATGTATGCACATACACACACACATATATGCCCACACACAAACATACACACATATCATCATCATTGTATTACATCCATTTTTCCATCCTGGTATCGGTTGGACAAGTGTCTCATCACCTGCTGTGGTCATTCATCCTTTAATGTGTACAACAGAATGCAGAAATTGCTAAATCTTTATTCTTGTATATACATGTTTTATCACCAGATGGCCTTCCTATCGCCAACCATTTTACAGTATGGCCTTTACATACATACATATATAAATACACACACAAACACACACCCAGCACAACACAACAGAAATAGCATTCAATATTTACTGCCTATTAAATGTTCAGGTGAGAAATCTTATTGTGTTACAATACAATTATAGATGTACATCTATATGAATATTTGTATGTTTGTAATGATTTAACTGGATACAGATTATGAAACAGTTGTTAACAAATGTAGTAAATATTGCATCCCTCAATCCTGAAATTGGTTCATTATTATTTTATATATATATATATATATATATATATATATATATATATATATATATATATAGGTAGATATAGATAGATAGGTAGATAGATAGATAGATAGACAGACAGATAATCTATTCAAAAAACAGAGAAGAAAGAAAAACCAAACCAACGTGAGGACGTCACACAAGCAATGTATTAATATGATGCTCGGAGAAAGAAGAGAGTTGTTGTTTTACATTTCAAGCATAGCTCTTCATCAGAAACAAGAAAACAGGAAAGTCCAAAGGGAAAGAAGGCAGAAGGAGGAAAAATCACCAACATTCCATGTGTGGTTACATTTCTGAAGTGACCGGAAGTAGGAAGAGATAGCGCTTTCTGGTACAGGGGAGTGTGAAGATGGTCAGTATGTGTGTGTGTGTACATGTGGTAGCATGTGTGTGTGTGCATGGTAGTGTGTATATGTGTGTGTGGCAATAACTACTTGTATGTGGTAGTGTGTGTGCATGTGGTGGTAACTGTGTGTGTGTGTATAGTATTAACTTTGTATTTGTGTGAGTAGTATGTGTGGTAGGATCTGTGTACTTGTGTTAATGTCGCTCTGAGAGGTCAGCAGCTATAGTGACAGGTGTGCGCATGGGTGGGTGCAGCTGTGTTTTTGTATGTGTGTATAAATGAAATGGTCAATAATGAGTCAGAGGCAGTCTGAAATGTGTGTGAATGGGTGGGAGTGGCTGGGGGGGGGGGCATGTGTGCATAGACAGTGGAAATGTGTATGTATGTGCACATGTGTATCGGTGCGTGTGTGTGCACATGTGTATTAGTTTGTGTGTGTGTGTGTGTGTATGTGTTTCACTATGTCTATGTGCATATTTGTGGGGATGTGTGTATGTCTATGTACACACACTCACATGTACATGTGAGTGTGTGTGGAAGAGTATGTGTGTGTATATATATATATATATATATAT
>NC_068984.1:52287927-52288668 GCF_001194135.2 Octopus bimaculoides
TAAATGTAGAACAATGAAAATGAGTGCTCAACACGGCATTGGTGGATAAAATTTCTTTATTTGCATATTAAGTCTACCATTGGTTTCATATTAAGAAGATATCTTAATTTTTCTAGCCAACCAGATGAAGGAATGGTGTTTTCCTCCATTTTGGATGAAAACATGAAAGTTCTCCCATATATGTAAAGGGTTGATGCAGAGAAACGGAAGAGAAATGTATTAGGAAAGATGCAAACAACAAGAAACAAATGGACACAAACAATGTGCAATCCTCTTATCAGCTATGAAGAAAGAATCACCTAGAACTTTCATAGGTTAATGACAATGACAACCCAAATCCTGGTCAGTTAGATATAATTTTTCCTTCTACAATAAAATCTCTTTTGATTCCAACATGCACTAAAATCAATTCGCTAAAACTTTTCTCATATGAAGACCTCTAAGTAACATGTGATCATTTCTCTCTTCCTTTAGTATGTGTGTTATGTATGTAAAACTCACCTTGTTAAAACATACACTAATATATTTTCAGTATAATTATTATATGAAAATATTGATGTGAAAACATATTTTGGCATTTTTACTGCCATACATATAAATACATGGAAAAACTATTTACCCTTTATTCTAAAAAATAAAACTTGTTTTATTTAAACATAAAGCATGCATATATATATGTACATATATTTGTGTGTGTGTGTGTGTGTGTGTGTGTGTGTGTGTGTGTGTGTGTGTGTGTGT
>NC_068984.1:52289555-52291021 GCF_001194135.2 Octopus bimaculoides
TATATATATATATATATATATATATATATATATATATATATATATATATATATGTATATACATGTATGTATGTTTAAGACATTTTCAACTCTATCATTATTTAATAGATAGATAGATAGATAGATAGACAGACAGGTAGACAAATAGATTGATATGCTCACACACATACACTTAAACATATACAAACATATACACACACGTGTGCACATGCATGCACATATGTATTATATATGTGTGTATGAATTTGATGATCAGTGAAAAACTGCACAATGTTTGAATAATATGAACAAGTCAGACAAGATCATAAGGTGAAAACATTCTGCAGTTTGTAACTAATCATTAAACGTATTAATATATATTTATTCTCACTGGGGTTTTTTTCCATTTCAATGCCTTTATTACAAATATTAAATCTAGACATTCATATACATCATCATTTTAACATCTTCTTTTCCATGTTCATATAATTTACATGGAACTTGTTGAGGCAGATGTTCTACAGCCAGATGCTCTTCCTGTTGCCAACCCTTACCTGTTTCCAAGCAAGATAATATATATGTTATCTGTTACTTGTTTTAGTCATTAGACTGTGGCAATGCTGGGGTACCATCTTGAAGAAGTTTAGTTGAACAAAACAACCCATTATCTTTTTAAGCCTGGTATTTATTCTACCAGTCTTTTGCCAAACTGCTAAGTTACAAGGATGTAAACACACCAACACCAGTTGTCACTGGTGGTGGAGGACAAATACAGACATAAAGACACACACACACACACACACACACACACACACACACATAGCTACATATATATATATATATATATATATATATATATATATGACAAGCTTCTTTCAGTTCAGACCAAGGCTTTGGTCAATCCAAGGCTATATTAGAAGACACTTGCCCAAGGTGTCATACAATGGGACTGAACCCAGAACCATGTGGTTGAGAAACAAACTTGTTACTACACAGCCATGCCTACACCTCTATATGTGTATGTGTGTGTGTGTGTGTGTGTACACATGTATATACATGTATATATATATACATGTATATACATGTGTGTATATGATTACCCACATACAAATTTACATAAGGTAGATAAAACACAAACCCCTTCAGGTAGATGGCCCTGCTCAGTATGTAGAAAAGGAGTAGGTAGTAACTCTATAAGATGTACCCGGTGCAAGCTATGGACACATAAGAGGTGCAGCAACATCAAAGGCAGGTTAACTAGCAAGTTAGTTTTTGTTTGTGGCAGATGTTCAGGTGCAATAAAGACTGTAAACAAACAGGAAACAACTTCTATCTCATTCCAGGGTGAAAAACTAGAGGTAGTCGTTAGTAGTGGGGGTGGGTGCGCTGAAAGTGTAGCTGCTAGAATAAGAATAGCCTGGGCAAAGTTTAGAGAGCTCTTACCCCTGCTGGCGACAAAGGGACTCTCACTCAGAGTAAAAGGCAGAC
>NC_068984.1:52291832-52309332 GCF_001194135.2 Octopus bimaculoides
TTTTCGTGCGGGTGACACGTAAAGGCACCCACTACACTCTCTGAGTGGTTGGCGTTAGGAAGGGCATCCAGCTGTAGAAACTCTGCCAAATTAGACTGGAGCCTGGTGTTGCCATCCGGTTTCACCAGTCCTCAGTCAAATCGTCCAACCCATGCTAGCATGGAAAGCAGACGTTAAACGATGATGATGATGATGATGATAATGATAAAATTTAAGACAAAGTTGCATACAACAGGCTTCTTTCAGTTTCTGTTTACCAAACCCACTAATAAGGCTTTGGTTAACATATGACTGGAGAAGATAACACCTGCTGAAGGTGCCACAGACTGGGAGTGACCTAGGAATCATGTGGTTGAGATGGAAACTTCTTACCACACAGCTGCACCTATTGTTCACAAATGTATCCTTTTTTTTTTTAGTTTTCTGGTGAGAAACTACATCCACTTGATTGATTGACCTCAGCTCTATTAACAATAGACTAATACATCATCCTTGAAATAAGAACTTCAAGAGTAGTCAAAGCACTTATATACACAGATAAGAACATAGTGACTCTTATCATCAGTCTCATCTGCAGCAAGGTCATCATTGCCATCATCATCATCATTGTTGTTGTCATTATCATCATCATTCAAACAATTAGATCCCTCAGATAACAAAAGTTTTCCATTACATCTAGCAAGCAGTTTAGATTTCATCCTATGGATAGCCTACTGTTAAGTGCTCTTACAAATCTATAAAATCTAGTCCTGGCTTCTGCCATCTTTTCAGAGATCCTACTGCTTCTTTTGTGAACCTATTGTTTACACTTTGTCCCTTCATGCATATGAAGTTCACTCCCCAAATGCCAGACATCATTAGTCATTGTCAATAACTCGTGCTTATGGTCTTTGCTATAGTAACCTTTAAACATTCTGCCTCTGGGGCCTTAATTCAAAATTTGAAACTTTTTCTTTAGCATTTTGACAAATTCTACTATGAGAACTAGTTTGACAACACATTGAATCTCTCAATAACAGCCATTCTTGAGTTGTTGTGTTATAACCAGAAGTTCTATAACAGAACCTTGGTGAATTCCATTTGCACTTAACGTATTACTGTAATATCATTATCAGTCTTAGCCTTGCTAGCAGCACTCTTGTAATATCTCTTGTACCTTGTACATGCATGGCTTGAACAACTGTCACAAAGCATTCATCTACATCTTATTTTCTCAGCACTTACCATTTGCAAAAACCTTTTGCAAATTTATTACAAGGATTTGTTTTTAGTTTATAATTTTTCTTGCGATTGTCTCTTTAATAGTATGTCATCAGTAATATAATGTGCAGGCATCATTTGAAACTGTATCTTATCCAACTACATTCAGATGAACATTCAGTTTGAGACCTCTGTAAATGCACTTCCCAAGTGTCTATCTTCCTTTGCCTCATATACTACTTTACTAATCACTGAAATTTTCACCTTCCTGCTTTACCTGAGCAACAAATAGATAACCTATGTAGGATGGTACATTCAAACATTTTTTAATGGACATGTTACTTTCATTGACTAAGCACGTTGAAATAAATTCCATTGCTAAGCCCTTCTGTCAGTTTTATTTAGAATAGGTTTTTATTGTTTTATACTTGTCCATTTTACCTCTCACATTAAATAACATTTTTGTACTTCTTTCCACAAAATTCTATACTCGTGTCATTTTAGATGCTTTTGTCCAATGACGTCCAGATTAAATGAACACACTAGAATGCAATTTAGAATATTTCACATTACTTATCTCCATGCTGCAAAATATAAGAACTTACATAAATAAACCAGCTAGATATAGCTAACATCTCGCTAGATGTACCCGATATCTTTATGTCTAGCTTCCCAGTATCATTTCTTGCTAATCCCTTTCTTCCACTCCTTCCAAACTTGTTACTTAGCCCTTATGACTTTCTAGCTTTCTATTCTTCCTTTGTCATATTGTCTGTTGCTTGGCTGATACATCACTCCATCTGCACAGTTAGTTAGTTAAAGGCTTTTTCTCATGAGAACATGCATCTGTTCTGCATGTAATAATTTGTTTTTTTAACATTTTCTTTTATATTTCTGAACAGGCATCATCTATTCTAGCTGGATGTTATACTTAACCAGAAGGGTCTTTTACTTCCAGACTTTCCTTCTTCATTTTCATCTTCAATGAGACAACCTATATGAGGTCACAGAGCATGCTAAAAATAGCAGTTTCTAGCAGGTTGAACATTCGTGTAGAGGCTCCCTCATTGTCTCATATACTGAAGTGGCACAGAATGGTGATATTCCATTCTGTGTTAGTCATATGCTACGTTGATGAACTTCATCATCAACATAGTATAGAGAAAATTTTCGTGAGGTAAAAAGAAATAATGTGGAACAAGATCAGTTGCAGGTATAGTGTTAACCAGTGTGAGATGAAGAGAGAACAGGTGAACTAAGAAAGCAGCTGGATATTAAAGACATTAGACTACATATATGTAGAGAAACTTCTACATTGGTAAAGAAACTATGATGTTTGTGAAGAAGGAATGTTTGTTGTTATTATTCAGCTACCTATGACCTTTGCTCAACAATATTCCAAATATAACTATCCTCTGTGTGTGGTTTTGTGTGTGTGTGTGTGTGTGTGTGTGTGTGTTTCTGTTTCTAGAACTCATAATCCAATGCAGTTTCCTTTCCCAGAGAGTAGGTAATTTAATTCCATTGAAATATGCCTGCTATTTCAAGCACATAGAGCAATCACATAAACGTTTTTCCATTGTCGTTGTTTTTGTTGTTTAGTCCCATTTAAGTGAGTAAGGACTCTCAAATGTCTCTTTGTTATCTAAGACTTGACAATCCAGTGTGTCCTTAATTTTTTTCCTTCCTTTCATTAAAGAAGTTAAGTCACAGGTTGTCAAGCAAGAGTGCTGTAGCACACTGGTGCATCACAGATTTTTTAAAAATACAATTTAAGTCTTTAGAAAATCCATATTAATGTTTGAACACCTTGAAAACATGTTATTCGTATACACATGAGAAGCTATAATATTTTAGATTTTATTTCTAAATTTTTAACTTTAAAACAGTTTAATTTTCTTTTTAGCTTTCTATGTGAAGAGATCCTGTAATGTTTGTGTTTGATTTTTGATGTGTTATAAAGTCAAAATGATTGAAAACAATAGTTATGGGGTATGATGAAAGGAAAACATAACTGATATTTCTAGTAGATTGAACAACAAAATAGAAGCTCCCTTATTGACTTGCCTTGCTGTTATTAATGAAGAGTGTCTGAGCAAGTGGAAAACTGAGAAAGAAAAACATGGCAGGAAGCGATGATGTCAGATATCAGAATACTGGATCTCATGGATGAAGTGATGAAAGACAAGCATGATGTATGGCAACAGACATACTCAACAAAAACTAACACAGGGATGATGATGAGGATGATGATGGTGGTGGTGGTAGTGGCGGCGGCTTCTTTTTTAATGGTGATGATTAGTGATAATGACAATGTTGATTATGATGCTGTTGATAACAATATACATATTTAATCCTCATCGTTTAACATCTACCTTCCATGCTAGCATGGATGGGACTACTGTTGATAATATACACATTTAATCATCATCATTTAATGTCTGCCTTCCATACTGGCATGGGTGGGACTTAATATATTCACAAATTCATTAAGGTGGCAAGCTGAAAGAATTGTTAGCACTCCAGGTAAAATGCTTAGTGGCATTCCGTCTGTTTTTATGTTCTGAGTTCAAATGCCACCAGGGTAACTTTGCCTTTCATCCTTTTGGGATCAATGAAATAAGTACCAGTAATTGACTTACTGCCTTCCCGAAAATTACTGGCCTTGTGTTAAAATATGAAACCAATATATTGATAAAAATACATGTTTGCTCTTTTATGATTCTTAAAAAGGTTTTCTTTTTTAATTTTATTGTGATTAAGCTACCACCACAGATTTTAGTCAATAATTTCTATTCCAGTTATTTGTATCTGGTACTTATTTTATAGAACTAGTAATGGAATAAAAGACAAAGTCTACTTTGTCATATAAGACCATGACCAAGAGCTGCATACCACAAGGTATTTCTGTTCAGCCTTCCCTCATTGATATGTGCACACACGTGTGTGTGTGTGTGTGTACTGTGTACGTACTGTGTACGTACTGTGTACTGTATGTACATTGTTCTTATGTGTTGTAAGAGGTGACAGGAAGGACATATGGGATGGGGGTGGGAGCTTCCAACCCATAGCATCACAGAAAATCAGATGTAAAGTGATGATGCAGAGGATAAGGATGATGATGAGGGTGATGTGTGATGTTGACAATAATGAGAAAGAGGAGAAGGATGACAATGAGAGTGATGATGAAGACAACAAAGATGATATTAATGATGATGGTGATAGTTTGATGAAATTCTATTTGACAATAAGATAATTCTAATATCATGACAAATTGTTTCATAACTTAAAAACATGTAGATAATTTATATTATTATATTTAATAATAAATAAATTACTTACATGTTTGCATTAATGCAAAAAAATCCTTCAAAATAATGTGGAATTTCAGCTAAGCTGTTTTGTCTTGCATCATAGTATATGTTCTGTATGTTTTATAGAATGATACACTAAGGAGCTTTTTCTATGAGTGCTACCGGATTACTTGAATCCACATATTATGACTTATATATATATATATATATGTATATATATATATATATATATGTATATATATATATATATATATATATATGTGTATTTATTTATCTATCTTTTACATGAAATCTGTGTATCGAGTTTCACTCACATGGCTTTGGTCGACCCCATGATTAGAGTACAAGACATTGTCCCTGAGTGCAACACAGTGCAATGGGAACATTCCTTCTCCAGAAATGTGTAGTTGTAAAGCAAACCTTCTTAGCTACACAGCCATTCAGAGATATTTATATGCCTACAGATACAATAGACACACACTTACATACACACACACACATCATGCATGCACATGCACGCACACACACACACACACACACGCACACACACATATTTCAAACACCCAATAACTAACCCATTGTCCATGCAAAAGGCACAGCAATTCAAAGGACATTATCTTTGATTACCCACCACCCAACTCCCACCACTACCATCCCCTCTCTGCCAGCCATATATACCATCAGTAGCCACATATTTCTGAAAGGCATCATTACTTGTTATCTTGGTATTTAGATCTTCAATGCACTCGTGCACACAGCAACGTCATCATGCTTGAAAATCTTTGTCAGCTCTTTCCTTCTTTTATTTATTTACTTATTTATTTATTTGCAATCACTTCTTTTTTTTTTTTCTCCTTTGCAGCTGACAATAAAAAAATCAATTCTTTGACATCATCAATTGCATCATTAGTAGGGTAAAGCTTATCCTTTTCACAATACTTCAACCCTGCCATTGTGGTTCTCTTGTTCCTTCAATGGGATTGTATCATGCAAGCAAGGGTAAAATTTGTTGTTCTTGTTTTTTTTTGTTTTTGCTTTTTTGTTTTTTTAAGAGTTATATCAAACCTGAAAGTGCACCCCCCGCTTCAATCCTCACCCTCTCTTACTCTGTCTTTTATCCTTTCTTGATTTCTTTTTTTTTTCTTCTAATTCTAAATTTCCAGATTCATCCTCAGATTCATCCGATATTTGTAGATTAACATGAAATAAAGGACATGAATGAAACATTGTGAAGATAAAACTAAGATTGCTATTTTCTTTTTTTTATGAAGTCAGCAGTAATTTCTCTAAGAGACATTTTCTATGATGAAGCAACTTCTAGAGAAGATGATTAAATCAGCATTACAGTGGCTTTCATTTAATATGTCTTATAGTGGTTTTTGTTTGTTTTTGGTTTGGGTTATTTTTTCAGCTGCTAGTTTCTTTTTAAGTAATGTTAACCATTAAACTGAGAAATATGAATTAAATCTAAAATAACCAATGAAATACACTAAGGCCTTAAGAATCCAAGAGCTTAATCTCAAAGTGTGTCTCTTTTTTGATAATAGTATAAATGTATAAATCTTTGAGCTTTTCCCAATTATTAAATATGCAATACTAGTTGTTCTTCTTGTTGTTAGTGTTATTGTTGCTGCTGTTGTTGTTGTTGTTTACATTCCTATCAATCCTCACTGAGAAGATCTATGATTAAAAAAGACTTGACTATTACATCCTTCTCTCTGTATTGCAAGCTGGCAGAATCATTTGGCATGCCAAGCAGAGTGCTTACTGGCATTTGGTCTATCCTTACATTCTGAGTTCAAATTCTGCTAAGGTCAACTTTGCCTTTCATCCTTTCAGGATTGATAAAAATAAGTACTAGCTAACACAGGGAGTTGATGTAATCGACTAGTTCCCTCCCCCAAAACTGCAGGCCTTGTGCCTATAGTAGAAATGATAATTGCATTCTCCTTTCATGAGAGAAACATTGCTGCTATTTCCAGCCTGGCAGAGGATCTCTCATTGACTCATGATAGTTATCAGCTTTAAATAATGGTTGTTACATTCAAAACATGAAAATATCCTTTTTTGATCAAAATGCATTCTTCAATCAATTTAATCCTTTTTATATTGTACCAACTGCTGTCGGGAATTCTTCTGCATTATCATGAATTGATTTATAATTAATTTATTTAGTAAAATTAATAAGTCATTACTATGCAGTTAAGAAGCTTGTTTTGCAGTCACATGGTTTCAGATTCAATCCCACTATTTGGTATCTTGGGCAAGTGTTTTACTATAGCCCAGGGCTGATCAATGCCTTGTGAGAAGCTGTGTGGAAGCTCATAATATCTGTGTGTATGTGTGTTTTTCCCCTCCTCCCTTGCTTGGCAACCAGTGTTGGTTTGTTTACATCCCCTCAATTTAGCAGTTTGGCGAAAAAGACCTAGAGAGTAAGTACCAGACTTTAAAAATAAGTACTAGGGTCAATCTCTTCAGCTAAAGCCCTTCAAAGCAGTCCCCCAATATGGCTGCCATCCAGTGACTGAAACAAGGGAGTAAACAATAAAAAAAAAAAGGAAACAAAAAAATTAACAAGATTTAACAGTTAGATGGGAATACTTCAAAGTAAATTGCAATCACTTATGAATTCCTGTGAAACTTGTGGAAGTAAGTCATTTGTGACTTTTAAACCAGTGCCCCCAAATACTGCACTGCAATGTACTGATGTGTTAAAGGGAGGTACCAAGAATCACTATGGATTTTGAGAAATATGATTTGAGATCTTAGTAAATCTATTGTGAAAAAAAATGTTTTATTCCTAATCTATTCCCAGTGTTATTCCTAATTTTGTTATACACCATTATGTTTCATAAAACAAAGTTACCATACGTAGGTGAAGGCATGGTTGTGTGGTAAGAAGCTTGCTTCCCAACTACATGGTTCCAAGTTCAGTGCAACTGCATGGCACCTTGGGCAACTGTCTTCTACTCTAGCCTTGGGCCAACAAAAGCCTTGAGTGTGATTGTTGCCAGCATTGCCTTACCAGCACATGTGCCAGTGGCACGTGAAAAACAACATTCAAGTATGGTCATTGCCAATGCCACTGGACTGGCTCCTGTGCAGGTAGCACATAAAAACACCTTTTGAGCGTGGTCGTTGCCAGAACCACCTGACAGGCCCTCGTGCCAGTGGCACTACACTCTCGGAGTGGTTGGCATTAGAAAGGGCATCCAACTGTAGAAACTTTGCCAGATCAGATTGAGCCTGCAGCCTCTGGCTCACCAGTTCTCAGTCAAACCGTCCAACCCATGTCGCCATGGAAAGCAGATGTTAAATGATGATGATGATGATGATATATATATATATATATATATATATATATATTTGTCTTCCAATGTTCCAAAGTGCCAGTAACTTTTTTATTTGATCTCCAGTGTGCCTCAAAGTAAAAAAAACTGAGAACCATTAATGTAAAGTTTAATATGAATTATTTAGAGATAAGCTCTTTTCAGTCAAACAACTTATCAGTGTGAAGTTGTGTTAGAGAGAGAGAGAGCAATGCAAAAAGAAAAGAGAAAAAAGACTTATCGAAGCAGCTCTACCCTTGCTTACCAATGAGGTTTGATGAGAAATATGATAATTATTAACTGAAAACTATAGGACAGTGATCTAATCAACAAATAGCCTCTCAAGTTAAACATTTAAAGGGTAGAGCAAAAGTGCCAGAAAATAAAGTATCTACCAACAAAAATACTGTTTATACATTTTTTATCATGTATATCATTGTATTCATTGCTGTGACATTTACAATTAATGACAAAGATAATATCAATGTAACTAATCAATAATGTTATTTATATGGTATATTCTCTATGATGCAGGCACGGCTGTATAGTTAAGAAGTTTGCATTGCAACAGTTTTGGATTCTCTGCCACTGTGAAGCATCTTGGGTAAGGTCTTCTTCATCCATTGCCTTAAGTGAGTGAAGTTTGGTAAACTCTGTGGCAGCCCATCAGTTGGATTGTTCTTGTTCTGGCTATCCTGATCTAGTTAGACATCTTTATTTAAAATGGTAGAATGTGATTTGTGGGTGATTTGGCTGCTGTTTCTAACAAGCCAGGGCATATTTTGAGGCTCTATCATTGATTAAAATTACTTGACATAAAACTATATGCAAATAGCAAACTGTATGTAAAAGTCATGTGCAAAAACTATCTGTAAAAACAAAAAAAATGCAAAAAACAAACCATATATATATATATATATATATATATATATATATAAGTATCTATGTATGTATATATGTATGTATATATGTATATGTAAAAACTGTATTAAAAACAAATCATATATAATGACCATGTCAAAACTGTTAAAGCTACTAGTAAAAGCTATGTAAATAAAACAAACTACTTGTGAAATCCTATGTAAAAATTATATGTACAAATAAACTATATTTAAAAGCCTCATGTACAATCTCTGCAAAAACAAACCATATATAGAATAAACAAAACAGGAACCATTTGTAAAAATACTTCTATATATATAAAAACAAACCATATGTGAAAATAAATATATGTAAAACTATATGTATAAAACTACTGTGTGTAAAAAGTGAAAGGCATGTATTGGAGTGGGTTGGGTATTGAGTTCATTAGGTTGTGTGTTCAATTCTCAGACCAAGCTGCACGATATGTCCTTGAGCAAGGCATTTTATTTCACATTGTTTCAGTTCACTCAACTGAAAATAAATACCAGTGAGTGACAGCTGGATTGAGATGGGGGTGGGATAGTGGGTACCCCCTGCAACAGACTGGCGTCATGTTCAGTGGGGAGTCCTGTACTCTCAGTCATTTAAATGCAATGGAAACTGGAATAAGCCCCCAGGCTATTAGGCTTGTCAGCTTGACAGAAAGTAAAAGCTATCTACAAAATCAAACCATACATAAAGTTATTCTTTTACTTGTTTCAGTTATTTGACTGTGATCACGCTGGAGCACCACCTTAAAGGGTTTTAGTCAAAGAAATCAACCCCAGAGCTTATTCTTTGTAAGCCTAATACTTATTCTATCAGTCTCTTTTGCCGAACTGCTAAGTAACAGGGACATAAACACACCAGCATCAGTTGTCAAGTGATGGTGGGGGGACAGACACACACACACACATAAATATATATATACAAACATACATACATACATACATACATATATATATATATATATAAATATATATATATACACATGACAGGCTTCTTTCAGTTTCTGTCTACCAAATCCACTCACAAAGCTTCGATTGCCCCAAGGCTATAGTAGAAAACACTTGCCCAAGGTGCTGTGCAGTGGGACTGAACCTGGAACCATGTGGTTGGGAAGCAAGCTTCTTACCACATAGCCACACCTGCACCCATACATAACAAAATAACAACGGAAAAATATCTGTGGGTAAACCATATGTAAAACTATATATATAACGGCATGTGTAAAGCTACATGTTTAAACTATATGTAAAAACAAACAATATTTAGTTGTAAAAGCCAATCATAATAAAGGAGAACCTATAACTTCATAAATGAACAAGATTTTCTCTATTAGAAAATGCAATCACTATCTATGACACCAGCTAGACACCTTGTATGATATGATATCTAATAGATAGAGGCTGTTCATACAAAAAGGAGAGAAGATATGGCAATTGCAAGCCTAGTATATATAGAAGACTGCAACATCAGATTTTAATATGCTGTGAGGTGATAAACGAATAATATTATATAATCCATTTTAAAGATTATACTAAGATTTTTTCTTTATATAAGGATGCTGCTTTATCTTAACACAATAAACAATATTTAACACTCTATAAGGTGGGGAGCTGGCAGAAACATTAACACACTGGGCAAAATGCTTAGCGGTATTTCATCTGTCTCTACATTCTGAGTTCAAATTCTACTGAGATCGACTTTGCCTTTTATCCTTTTAGGGTCAATAAACTAAGTACCAGTTGCATACTGGGGTTGATCTAATCAACTGGCCCCCTCCCCAAAAATTTTGGGCCTTGTGCCTAGAGTAGAAAAGAATATTTAACACTCTATAAATATGTCACATAATATGTCTCTACACATTCATATATTTATACTTTTAGTTTTCTTACTAATGCTAAATCTATTAGGTATTATTAATTGCTGGGTAGTAGCCATGTTGGAGCACTTAGTATTGATTCCAATAGTTTGTCTGTTACTTATTTTTTCCATCTCAGTAGAAAGAGAAGCAAAGTTGCTCTAGGTGTAAAAGAAACAGAACACTATATCACAAGGTATTTCTGTTTGATACTCTTAATCAGTTGCATTCCAAGACATATATACATGTACACATAAACACATAAATACGCACACACATTTGAAGGTGTCAGTAACAATGTTAGCCACAATCAATAAAAATGTACTTGGCACATGGAATGTAGACTTGATATATATATATATGACCGCAGCCACTTGGCTGAAACACATAAATAAATAAATAAATATATATATATATTATTACAATTAAAAGGGTAAAGGTTTATCAATTTATTAATTTATTAATAAATTTTACCAAGCCCTTCGGTATGTAAACACCATTATCGGTGGAGAACTTATTTAAAAGTTCTTATACATTTATAAACATAATTAAGGGATCAGCAAACATTTGCTTCACCACATACCAAAGTTTAGAAATAGCAGCTATTTCTGAACTTTGGTATGTGGTGAAGCAAATGTTTGCTGATCCCTTAATTATGTTTATATATATAGATAGATGGAGAGGGACAAAGCTAGGTATATATAAATATATATATATATATATAGAGAGAGAGAGAGAGAGAGAGAGATAGATAGATAGATGGAGAGGGACAAAGATAGGTATATATGTATGTGTGTGTGTGTGTGTATGTGTGTGGACAAAGTAACATGGATCTTGGATTACATCATGGGAAGTTTGTAGCTTATTTCCCCTTCCTATACCTAATTCATTGTAATAAGTTTTTGTTCTCTCACAGCCTCATGTTTGCTCCTATTCTTTTTCTGCCCTTTTCAATAATGACAAATACACTGTACCTATTGTTAACTGTTTGCTACTTATTAATTATTCATGTGTGTGTGTGTGTGTGTTATAAGTGGTAATCCCCAGAAATTCTTGGATTATAGGTATAATCACAACAGAGCAAGCCAGCTTTGTAGATCATCTATCACAGTTATACTCTCAAAGACAATTGAACAGGTAGAGTTGAAAGCTAGACAAATTAACACTTGTCAAATTTACAATGTTCCTACTAATTATAACAACAAGGATTTCTTCCTAACTTATTTAGTTCATATTTACAGCTAGGTTGGATGACCCATTTAAGTGTTTCGGCACAGACTCACCATATTACTTGTGGCTAACTTCTTAATAAGTCATTTCAGAGACTATTGATTTAAGGAGTTTTACTCTCTAAACAAAAGTTCTGTTGAAGACGTAAGGAAATTTTCAAGCATTTATGTTCAAGTCTTCATATGGCCTTGGAAAAGGAAAGATCTTATACAATATATTGTTGTGTCTGGGGAGAGTCATTCTCTTTTGGTGCCTTATAATTTAACACACTCACTGGTAAAATTTCTACTTAATTCTTTTTTATTTTTCTAAAATTTTTGTTGCGCCTTGCAACCTTTTCAGTAGTTTTGACTGTCTGTTATTCACACTGTGTTCCTTTTTGTTTGTGCATGTGTGTGTGTGTGTGTGTGTGTGCATATGTATCTATTTATGTGTGTATATTTGTATGTATGTATTCTGCAGTATACATACATACAAATGTGGAGTCTTTGACATTAGGAAGGGCATCCAGCCATAGAAACCAAGCCAAAACAGACTGAAGGCAGGTGCAACTCTCTGGCTTACCAGTTAGTCAAATCATTTAACCTGTACTAGCATGGAAAATGGACTGAAATGATAATGACAACAAGGATGATGATGGTGTGATTGTGCATGTATGTATATATATATATATATATATATATATATATATGTTCTGCATATGACATTAAATTAGATCCAGAGGTGAGGCTCTACTTCAGGAGTTCTGAAGTTGTGGGGAGCGTGGAGTCACCTCTTAATTACCATTACTCCCAGGTCCATTCTGACCCAGGTCAGGGCCCCATCTATAGATTAAATAGATTTCCCAGGAGTAGAGGAGCTTCTCATTATTTTTGACAAACCCATGAGGAAGGCAGCTCTTCTAAGAGTAAGACACTGACATAAAACTTGCAGTCAAAATAGTACCAGTCATCTCGCAATGCTTGTCACTGGAATCTTCTAAGGTGACCAGAACAGTGACAAAAGTGTTGTACAAGTTTTTATCACTTAAATCCAATGAGGTATTGATGACTCACTATTCATTTCTTTATCTGTTTTGGGTTTTATAAAATCCTATAGTGATGGATGAATGGCTGGCCTGGAAAGTCATATCAGTGCACATATAGAGATGACAGTAAATCAGAACAGTCAGGTTGAATGTGAGATTGGTATCATCTGAGAAGGTGAGGCAATCATCATATATACATATATATATATATATATATATATATAATCAACATCATCAATATATATATATGAAGGCTGTATTGTAGATGTTAGGGTGTTACACTTTCAATTCCAAGATTGTTATTTCAATTACTGCACTAGGTGGTGCATTGTGTTCTTGAACAAAATACTTCACTTCATGTTCCTCTACAAAATCATTTCGACATCTGTTGTATGCACTTGACAAGCAATGTCAATTTGATGGAGGGAGTGAGCTAATGTACAGCACAAATATTTGCTCGCTATAAACAAATCACCTGTGCATGTTGTTTGGCAAGAAGTTGCAGAATCCTCGTCTGTCATCTATGACAGGAAAATCTACCTGTAATTCAGATGACCAGCCTTGTCACACTGAATCTCCCTGAGAACTATATTAAGGGTATATGTGTCTGTGGAGTGCTCAGCCACTTGCACGTTAATTTCATGAGCAAGCTATTCTGTTGCCTTGATCAACTGGAACACTTGTCATCGTGACCAACAAAGTGCCAGTAAATGTATGTATCTTGCCTTTGAAATGCGGAGTCAATGGAGCAGGGACAACTGAAGAAGGGTAACATTATTTATGTTGTATGTCTCGTTTATCTGTTTTTTTGGTTGTTCGAAAAAAAGTTCGTTTTCTGTCTTCGTCTTTGTTTTTGTTTCTCATTGTGTTTAACGTTTTTTGCGATGTCCTGTAGCCATATATGCTTGTATGTATACATATAGATGTAGGTATGTACATATATGTATGGATATATGCATATAATTATATATTATTTATGTTATATATATATATATGGATTTAGCATAACCTGCCTGTATATGAGATTTGTATTACTATGCTTTTATATGAAAGTGATGAATACACATGTATGATGGAGTATATAAAGTCACATATATACTTATTTATATTTAATTACTTTACTAAATTTTATATATAATTAAATTATATCTATTTAATGGTTTCACACAGGTATCTTGATGAATGATTACATACACATATATACATGTATATTTGTATGTATGTGTGTGTATGTTGACAAAAATCACATGAATAGTATGAATAAGATCATGAAGCAAAGAGATGGCATACAAATGAATAATATATGGAGCCAGACATGTAGAAGCACATGACAGAAAGAGCAGAAAAACACAAAGCAAAAAATATAAATTTGTTAAGTGTACAATGAAGGTAAATATTCAGACATGAAAAGATAAAGTATCAAGAAAGGTAAGAGAAAGAGGAAAAACTATGACATCAAACCCATAATGTCTGTGTACTTGGCAGGTCCAAGGTAAATGTAGATATAGATACTCCTTTATTTGTAACAACAAAGCTTACAGATACAAAATAAAGAACACCATTCTTCAGGAACTAGAGTTTGTTAGTTTTCTTTATTGAATTTCACAGGGATAATTCTGTTCAATTGAAACAGGATTAGACCTGTAAAACACCAAATAATGTGTGTGTGTGTGTGCGTGTGTGCATGTGTGCGTGCATGTGTGTTGTTCAGCTCCCAAAGCAAATTTGATATGTTTTTTCCAGACAAAGTGTATCTCTGATTACATTATGCAAGACGAGATGTGTTTCTGTATAAACTTAGCAGCTATTTCATGCAGATCAAGCAACCACTTAAAGATCACCTTGTTAGCTTCTCTGTGTGTATATCTGAATGTGTGCATGTATTTATTTATTTATGTATGTATATATATATATATATATATATATTTCTGCTGCTTTTAAATAAAGTATATATATATATATATATATATATATACAGATATATATGTGTGTGTATGTATGTATCTATCTATATATATGTGTGTGTGTGTGTGTGTGTATATATATATATACATTGCTTCCCAACCACATGGTTCTGGGTTCAATCCCACTGCATGGCACCTTGGACAAGTGTCTTCTACTATAGCCTCGGGCTGACCAAAGCCCTGTGAGTGGATTTGGTAGACAGAAACTAGAAGAAGCCTGTCGTACATACACACACACACACACACACACATATGTGTATGTATGTATATCTTTGATATATTTGTGTGTGTGTTTGTGTTTGTCCCCCTGCCATTGCTTGACAACAAATGCTGGTGTGTTTATGTCCGCATAACCTAGTGGTTCAGCAAAAGAGACTGATAGAATAAGTACTACGCTTACAAAGAATAAGTCCTGGGGTCAATTTTTCGACTAACACCATTTAAGACGGTGCTCCAGCATGGCCGCAGTCAAATGACTGAAACAAGTAAAAGAATAAAAAAATATGTATATATCTGTAAGGATAATATAATATAATATAAGGATCAAAGATAACAGGCTTTAATAGTAAATCACAACATTCGTTTCTGCACTGCACACCAGCTTTAAGTTGGTGTGTTTATATTCATATATTATTATAGAAGATCATTCTTTGCAATTACAATACAATTGAATGTTGCTCAACAACAGCTTTGTGTTGGCACTTCATCAGGGGCAGAATGTGATTAATTCCTGTTGGATTCTTCTGAATTTTCTGGATAAATGATGTACATTTCAATCAGTCAATCAAGTTGTCAGGTTCCAGGGGATATAAGCATATGAGCTAAAATTACAATATCACCACCAACCACAACAAAAAACACACACACACACACGCGCGTGCGTGCGTGCGTGCGTGTATTGTTTCTCTGTTTTTTTGTTGTTCGAAAAAAGTTCGTTTTCTGTTTTCATTTTTATGTTTTCGTTTCTCATTGTGTTTAACGTTTTTTTTTTTTGTGCCCTGTACCCATATATGCATGTATGTATACATATAGATGTAGGTATGTACATATATGTATGGATATATGCATATATCTATATATTATTTATATTATATATATATATATATATATATATATATATATATGGTTTGATTGAAGTTTGAAATATCTGAAAATAAATATTAAGAAGCTGCTACAATGCAAAAGGAATTATAAATGGTTCTTAATTCGTTTGATAAGATACTCCTTCATAGTGGTAAAAGTGGACAGTGTTGCCTATTGGAATATCACCGCTTATTTGTCATGCATGAAGTGACTATGACACCAAAGCAAACTAACAACACACAAATATCAAAATGGTTATCACAGTCAACTCGTAGATGACTGAACATCTGCATCTATTTCAGTTGATGGCTCTGGTCATATTTTTATTTTTTCCTCATCAATATGTACCTTACATGATACATATATATATATATATATAAAGAACTTTTATTTATAGCTTCATTTGCATTTGTAGCAACATCTTAAATACATGCTGTACATTCATACATACATGCATAGATACATACAATCACGCACGCACGCGCACACACATACACACATGTGTATATATATATATATATATATATATATATACAACTATATTGTCCTTCGTAACAAAAGTAAAAGTTGGCAGTATTATATTTTCTCTGATACACATGAGTATGTGCACGCATACACAAAACCACACAAACCCACATAAGTACTCATACACTTACATATAGGTATGTATACTTTTACTTTACATACATACACACAGTTTATGCTAATAAATATGTATTTCTGTGCATGTGTGTGTGTGTGAATCCGCATAGCTTCTTGGCTACAAGAACCATTTTCCTATGGGCTACTCCTACAAATGGAACATATTTGGAATCAAGATAACCCTGGGTATGCTTCTCTACTACTTTGTAACACAAATACAGACCACCCTATAACACTTTCAGTTCTTGCAGTCAGGAAAATGTAAACTAAGAAATATAACAATGAATGCAAAAGTATAGAAAGCAAACAATCTGAATATTGGTAGGAGAATCATATTTAACCAATTCAGAAACTGAATGACAAGTAATAAGACTAATTAACACTTTTGGAACTCTTAATTTTCACATATATTTAAGCAGTAAAACACACTTTGTGTTGGTAGGAGTAAAATATCAATGAATCACAATTTTGACATAGATTTAACCCTTTACTTCCAGACAAAATCCACGGAACATGAAGTGATAGTCTGTTTCCTCATATTGAATTTGTTTCTCCAAAAAGGAAAAATTTCTTAAATAGCATGATGAGTTAACTTAATTTTTCTTTCAGATAGTTTTAGAAGTAAAATTAGAGTTCATAAATAGTAAAGATTATATTTATTTTCATTGAAATAATATTAGAAAATTTGTGGACATTGATATGAAGCTAGAAAGTTGGCAAAAAAAGATAACAAGTGAGGAGAAATGATAAACTAACAAAAAAAAATAAAATACAGAAGCCAGAATAGTATATGTATGTATACACACACTCATATGAATTTGCACATGTGCATATATATATATATATGCGGGTATGGCTGTGTGGTTAGGAAGCTTGCTTCCCAGCTACATGGTTTCGGGTTCAGTACCACCGCATGGCACCTTGGGCAAGTGTCTTCTGCTATA
>NC_068984.1:52314998-52316920 GCF_001194135.2 Octopus bimaculoides
TATATATATATATATATGGTACATATTTCCTTTTTCTCTGTTTTATTCTGTTATTTGTTTCAGTCATTTGACGGCAGCCATGTTGGAGCACCACCTTTAGTTGAACAAATTGACCCCAGAACTTATTCTTTGTAAGCCTAGTACTTATTCTATTGGTCTCTTTTTGTTGAACTACTAATTTATATGGACGTAAACACACCAACATTGGTTGTCAAGCGATGGTGGAGGGACAAACACAAACTCACAAAAATATACATATACATATATATGATAGGCTTCTTTCAGTTTCCGTCTACCAAATCCACTCACAAGGCTTTGGTCAGTTCTAGGCTATAGTAGAAGATGCCCAAGATGCCAAGCAGTGGAACCATGTGGTTGGTAAGCAAGCTATTTACCACACAGCCACTCCTGTGCCTATGTATATATATGGTACATATATATATATATACACACACACATATGTACATATATATCATCATCATCGTTTAACGTCCGCTTTCCATGCTAGCATGGGTTGGACGATTTGACTGAGGACTGGTGAAACCGGATGGCAACACCAGGCTCCAGTCTGATTTGGCAGAGTTTCTACAGCTGGATGCCCTTCCTAACGCCAAATATATATATATATATATATATGTATGTATGTACATACACATATTTATATATATGGTACATACATATATGGTACCCACCCATGCCAGCATGGAAGGCAGACATTAAATGGTGATGATGATGATGGTACATATACATATGATACACACACACACACACACACATATATGTGCATGTATGTATGTGTCTGTCTGTCTGTCTGTCTGTCTGTCTGTAAGCGTGTGTGTTAATTTTTTAATTAATCATCTCTATAACTGCCACTACTACTACTATAATGGCAACCACTATCAATACTAACACAACTATCATCACTACCACCACCACTACTACAATCATTGCTACCACAACCATCTTGCCACCTCCTCCATCAGTATCCACCCACTATAATCAACCATAACACCACCACCACTTCTACCACCTTTACCACCACTAACTTTACCTCAACCCAAACTCACCAAACTCAGCCTGCCAAAACTATCTTTATGAATTCCAACACCACCACCACCACCACCATCAATCTTACTAAAACCATAAACACAACCACTTCCACCACATACCTCTACCACAATTATCCCCACTGCCACCACCATTATCACTAAAACAACTCTCACCGTCATCGTTACCAAAAATACCACAACTGTCATCGACCCTACCAGAACCACCTTCTTTGAACACCACCAATACCCATTGTATTATGGTCATCATCACATCACAATCACTGTCATTAGCATCATCATCATCATCATCATCATCATTTAATCTCATCTAACTCCCAAACCATCACCAGTGTTTCTCATCATCATCATAGTCATCTTCACTGAAATGGCAGTTGTGGTGGTGGTGGTGGAGATGATAGCCTACCATGATTAACCATCATTATCATTCTCTCACCACTATTACCGCCTGCATCCTCATCAGCATTACCATAGTCATAAACTTACCATGTGGTGGCAGCGACAGCGGCAGTGTCATGTTGAATAGACACTAATTATTTTCAAATATAATTTGTGCTGAGCTTTAAGATATGCCAGGCATTTCAACAAACAAATAATAATCTTGCATTAGAATTACCTAAATAAATCGACAAATAGCAAGAATAAGAATTATTTCTCCTAATAAATAAATATACATATATATATATATATATATATATAATGGGTTGTCATATGAACTAAATTCATATATATACATATATATATATAGGCACATATATACATACATATAAATATATATATAAATACATACATATAATATATATATATACACACACACACACACACACACACACACACACACACACACACACACAC
>NC_068984.1:52316930-52317720 GCF_001194135.2 Octopus bimaculoides
CACACACACACACACACACACACACACATATATATATATATATATATGTATATATATGTATATGTGTGTATGTATATGTGTGTATGCATATATGTGTGTATGCATATGTGTGTGTGTGTGTGTGTGTTTGAAATTAATTCCTATGGCATCCCAAGCTAAAATCACATTTGAATCTGTAAGAGAGGAAACAAAGAAAGACAGGAAAGAAAAATAGGAAGCCTAAAAGAATATTGTGATAGCAATAGATAGAAAAAGGAAAGAAATTTAGTAAGGAGACAATCTAAAAGATATCAATATTTGCTAAGTAACTCAAGCATATTGATGAACACAACAGACAGCAATAGAGTGCTGACTTTTGCATTTTACTGGAAATGTCTTTAGAATATCATTTTGCCATCAGCAGTCATCTTTGTCAACTCTGTAAAATATCATCAATACTATTTAGTGTTTTCAGCAGCAGACCAAGCAGATCTAACTGTCCTGTTCCAGTCTTCTGCTGCTTCAGCAGTAGCAATGCCATTTTTGTTGATGCTAGCAGATATCTTTTTACTAATCTATTGTTCCACACTCTATTGTTATCTATTTCTGAAGAAATGTATGAAAAAATAAGAATATCTTAGCATGCTTAAACTCTGTTAATTTAGAATCATAATAAAAATTCCACTCTTCAGTGGATATCACACCATTTAAACAGTGACTGCTTTACTAGACTTAAAACACTATCCTATAAAGTATGTGTGTGTGTATTATATATTATATTTCTCTTTCTCACACACACACACACACTCTC
>NC_068984.1:52317827-52335396 GCF_001194135.2 Octopus bimaculoides
ATGTATACATATATATATATATATATATATATATATATATTTTTCTGCATGTGTGTGTGTGTAGTCAAGAGAATTTTTATATAAAGTTTTAAACACATATACACAAGGAAATAAAATTGTATATAAAAGTAAACTCCAATCATTATATAAATACTGAAATACTATTATATATGCTGTGTTGTGTTTTAAAAACTCCTCTTTTGAGTGAAATCAAAACAATATATATTTTTTTAAATATTACAGTATATGAACAGAGAAAGAAATTAGACCTACATGGGGTGATAAAACAGCTGAATGTGTAAAGAAAATGACATTTCTATTGTTATAATTGTAGCTTAAGATCTACATCGATCAAAATGATAACCATATGTAAAAAGAAATGAGTACTCGAAGTGTCATTTAATTAGTTGTTTCTAAAAAAAAAAGTTCTTTATAACATGCTATAGGAAACATAACTAAAAATCTTTTTCCTGAAAAAAATACAAATAAATCTTTCATAAAAATTTTGAGTTAAAATTTGTTTTTTAAAATATTTAAGTAATGACACTGATAGAAGAAAAAAAAACTTTTAATTGTGGATTATGAAATTTCCTACTGGTCCCTTTTCAACTAAGCATAGTAGGAAACAATGACAAAGAATATCATCTGTCAACTAATTATATAAATTAGATGACTCTAATCAGGAAATATATTGAAGGATCTGCTTATTCTTGTAGTAACAATTTACCTAAGTAGTTTACATTTGATGAACAGGAAGAATATTGCCCCTTTTGCATTTTAAGGCAGCAGCCTGGAAGAATATTGCCCCCTTTCTATTGAATTGGAAGTTGTTTGAAAGAATATTGCCCCCTTCTGTTTTATGGTAATGATTGTTTCCTTTTGCTACAAGCAGTGAAGGGACTCTTTAACAAAACAGTAAGGGCCCAGTTAGTAATAAAGGCTCAGTGATGAAGAAGATAAAAACAGAATAAGGTAGTTAGTAAGAACATAATTCACCTTTGTTGAATTTAAAATAATCTTTTGCCATTTCTTAAATAATTTTTTACCATCTTTTGTCATTTCTTTAGTTTTGTATAAAGAACATGTATAGATTTTTATCAAACTGGAATTGGTAAACAGCCTAATATGTTTGGTTTAAAGATCTAATATGAGAAGAATAAATAGATAATTCTAGACAATGTTAAACAAAAACAAAAAAGAAAAATTTAAAAAATGAGAGACAGACAGAAATTAAGCATTTTGTATGAAATGGACAAAAAATTGGAAATGATTTGAGAAAATATGAAATGTTGGTGCAGAATCAAAAACCATGTTCACTTTATGAGATAAGAAACATGAAAGGAATGGAAAGTTGTCACCCAGACAAATAGAAAGAATAACAAAGAGAAAATATATGATAGAATGAAATAAATATTTTTAAGCAAGTTGAAAAATAAAAAGGAAAAAATATTAAAATTTGCTTACATTTGAATAAATTGTCTTTTATATGATTGACTTTTCTTTTTTTAATGATGGATACCTGTTGCTACAGGCAAAAGGTAATGAATGAAGCACGTTCTCAACAGTAGTTTATCTATCTCCACTGGAGTTTAGCTCTGTTTAGTGAAAGGCACTAAGAGCATTAACAAGCGAGAGAGACTGTTGAGAAGGAATATTGAGGGGTTCAACAGAAAGATGTGGAGAAGATTTTGCTGAAGCAAGGGTGGGGAGATAGAAATTATTTACTTACTTTCCCAGTAGCCAGTTATAATGCTCCTTTCAATAAGGTTTCTCAAAGAGCTCCAAATAGCATCCACAGAGGGAAGCATGAACAATTCTGTGTAGTTCAGAAGAGTACAGTGGCAGGCAGCAGATTCTAGAGAGTAGCAGCAGCAGTAGTAGCAGAATTAAGAAAAGAGAGAAGAAAAGAAATACCTAGGGAAAAAGAGAAAGTTTGGGATAGTGCAAGAGAGAGAAGAGATGAGCAAGGAAAAGGAAGAATGAAGAGAAGTAGATGGAGTGAAAGGAGGAGAAGAATCTTCAAGTAACAGCTGCCTTGAATAGCAATAATGATGGTAGTAGTGACAGTAGTAACGATGGTTGGTTGTGATAATGATAGTAGTGGGATAATACACGGATGTGAGTGCTGATGATTACATGGCCATGGAGAAGGAATACTCTGATGCTAGTTGTAGAAGCAGTAATACTAAGATAACTGTCCAGCTTATGGACATTTATTAAGTATGCTGGTATTTTACCAGCTTATGTTTATTAAGACCTACAATAAATTACAATACTTTAATGTTTGTGTCAATCCTTTCTTTAGCTTTGAATACACACCACTATACTAGAATTCACCAAAATCACTCAAAATCACATGTATTTTATTAGATTATGGCGAGTCAACATCACTGATCTACATACATCCCAACAAGTGAATGTAATTTGTCTTAATGTTTCTTATAGAGGTATGAGAATCTGAGATATTCATACAAGGAAATTGCAAAGTTGCAACATTACCCATGGCTCTGAAGATGCAAATTAAGCAAGACATGTCCAACTGGAAATTGAAACTTAGATTTTGGAATCAGCTTGTTAAGATCTTATAATCTTACTATAAGGTGAAGAATAACTTTACATCAGCATTTTCATAAGTAAAGCTTTTATTAAAGCTCTCATCAGGACACATTACACACAACCATATCCAGCTCCACCAACCCAACTCACCTCAATGATTATTACTTTCACTTATCAAAATTATTAATTATTCTAATTAGCAATTGTTGTAAATACTTGCAATGAAAGTTTTCAAAGACATGCAGTTCACCACTGAAGAAAATTTCCACAATTTTAACCCTTTAACATTTAATCCAGCCATATCTGGCCCAAATATTCTACCCATTTTATGTTAAAACTGACCAAATCCAACTTCTCACACCTTCCCTACAATGTCATTCTCAAAACATACAAACACATCATTAAAATATTGAAGCTACAAAATAATGTGAGATTAATTCAACGCAATGTGAATAAAATAAGCAATACATTTGACAAAAAAAGTCAGAGTGCTAAAGAGTTCATATTCTAACCATATTGACACCAACCCAACAGAGACCATCTCTGATTCAATGATGCAAAAACTTCCAGCTTTAACCGTTTAGCATTCACATTATTCTGTCAAAAAGTAATGCTTATTTATTCACATTGCTTTGAATTAATTGTACATTATTTCATAGCTTTGAGATTTTGATGATGTGACTTTTTTTATTTTTAGAATAATTTTGTAGGATAAGTGTGAGAGACTGGATCGGGCCAGTTTAAAAATAAGGCAGAGAGAATATTTTGGTCGGATACAGCCAGTTTAAATGCTAAAGGGTTAACCTGTTCATAATTAAATTAAAACTTATAATTTAATGTAATAACCTCTTCATAAGTCATGTTCTTATAACTGGCTTAACAAAAAATGTAACTTATTTTAATAAACCTTTCCAAATTTACTATCATTTTCAAAATTAATTAAAATGTAGGCAATGTATTTTATTTGAAATATAATCACAAAAGTGCTTTAATATTTAAACCAGCCATATCTGGCCCAGGTATTCAATTTTATGTTCCAACTTGCCAGATCTCACTTCTTACACTTACCCTACAATGTCATTCTTATAATATACAATCATATCATTGAAATTTAAGAGCTACAAGTAAGGGATGAATATTCAAAATAATGTGAGTTAATAAGCATTACATTTGATTGAGTAATCTGAATGCTAAAAGGTTAAAGAAGTTTTTGGTAAAGTTAGTAAGTCTTTGCAGCTAGACTTATTAGATTTAGGAAGGTGGTTTTGTCAAATCTTCAGATTTAAAAACTGTATTTAATTGTCAGCAATTATTCTTGATTATTATCATTTTGCTATTACACATTATAACACCATTTTTACTATCTCTTTTTCCTTTCCATCATTTTTACACTTAATGCAAACAAAATTGTATACATTTATATTCTTTAAGAACTAAACTGGGCACATCTGTACACATCCACACTATCTGATACCTTAAATGTTTCCAACTTTACACTCAAATGTCTCATCAGTATACATCTGCACATTCTAATAGCTTATCTATGTACATACACACCATGTAATGCCTTAACTATTAACATCTATACATTCTGATGGTTGTCTGTACATGTCTATATATTTTAATACCTTATTTGTATATATCCACACTAATTAATATCTTTTTAGTACACATCTACACATGCTGAAGTCTTATCTGTACATATCTATATGCTCTAATTTATCTGTACAGATCTGTACAATCTAATGCTTTATATGTACACAGTTACACCATGTAATGCCTTATCTGTACACATTTACATCAGCTAATGCCTTCATATAATGCCATATCTCCACACATCTAAACACTAACAGATTATCTGTACATAACTATTCCATAATTGTCTTACCTGTACACTTTGATATTATGCAATATCACTTTACCTGCGAAACATCTATACACTCTTAATGTCATATTGGTACAGATGTAAACACTGTAAAATTCAGACTCATTCAGATTGAACATAAATACACAGAGAAATAGATATTAAGTTGATGATTAATCATATAGAATTTAATTTCATGATAATATTAAGAATTTATATATATATATTTGTATTTATTTTACCATATGTATCTTGCCAAGTGTCTCTATGGAACAGAAATGTTGAGAATGTACAAAGCAATGGAAAAGAGAAAGAGGACAGATGACTTTGAAATATGAATCTTTTGTACATTGGGTAGAATAAGCTAGAAAGACAGGTTCATAAATGCTGCAGTACTAGAAAAGCTGAAAATCCAAAGACACCTATTTTTGAGAATCAAATCCACAAAGCTATCATATTTTGGACAGATGATGCACCATGAGTCATTGTAGCCCAACCATCCTGACAGGAATTGTGAAAGGGAAGAGAGCAGGATATGTATCAAAGACATCAAAGAATGAACCAGAAACAAGATCCTGGATAACTCCATGCAGCACAACACAGAAGGAACTGCAGAGTCTTAGCAAGTCAACCCCTGAATATAGGGAGGGTACCAGGTTGATGATGTATTTTGCATTTTGAAACGATACATTATATCCCTGTGCATTGTCAGAAGTGACTTACAGGGTTGGCAACTAGTAGGGAATCTTGTTATAAAATACTTGCTCAAAAAAACCCATCCAACTCATCTCTGCACAGAAAAGCAAACATAAATTGCTGTAGTTGGGGATGATGATGTATACTTATTGCCAAAGTCTGCTCTATAAAATAACTACTATATATTGACTCATTCATTAGGCAGACAATCTTAAGGATAACTTAAAGTTTGCATAGAAAATAGAAGACGTTCAAAATTATGCATGTATCACTGTACCTTTATAAAATTTATTCTACCTCTATAACTGTGTCTGCCTCTCTCTTACTCCCTGCCTCACTCACTCTCTCAATATAAAACAACTGCATTTCTCCAGTTTTATATAAAGTTACCAACATACAAGAAAATTTATCAAGTAGAAGCAAATTTTAACTTTTGTTTATTCAAATCACCAGGATCAACTTTCTCCTGTCATCCTCAGCATCCACTTCTTCACTCTCCTCATCATCATGCTCTTCTTCTTCTCCCTCTTCCTCCCTCTCCTATTCCTCTCCATCTTCCTTTTCATTATTCTCCTCCTTTGTCATTCTCTCAACATTCTCTTCCTCTTCATCCCCAACATTGTCATTCTCCTCAATATCTTTCTTCATCCTCCTTTTTCCCTCCTTTTTCTCTACTACAACAACCTCTTTCAGCTTAACATTGAACCTCTCTCCTCCTCCTCCACCCCATTCTTCATCATCATCATCACCATCATTTTAACTTGTTGCTGACAGCCCTAAGTCAACCTTTACCAAGCAGACATCTAAGATCAATTATTCCACCCACCTTCCTCTCCTTTTGATAATACAATCATGATTTGAGGGTGATATGATGACTAGTCCCAACATGTCAAGTGACCAGGTAGCTGCTCCCTTATTGACATGTGTATCATTTTATCTATTTCTTTTAGTTGCTTCAGGCATTGAACTATTGCCATGCAACACTGCACTGAAGGATTTCGTGAAACAAATCAACCCCAGTTCTTTGCCAAACCACTGGGTAATAGATAAGCCAATACTGATTGTCAAGTGCTGGTGGTGGAGAGAATAAACGTGTGTAACATGACTGTCACTACTACTACATACACCTGATGAATGCAGAATGCATGAAAGTACTAGTTTTATCACAATAGATACATATAATATTCTATTATTATAATATTGTAAAATTGTAATTAATAAAACATCAAAATCAGACTAGGATGGAATTTCATTGATTAATATATTCTTCTATTCACAATCACACAAACTTGGATATCTATATGCATGTATATATGTATGTGTATATATAGGCGCAGGAGTGGCTGTGTAGTAAATAGCTTGCTTACCAACCACATGGTTCCGGGTTTAGTCCCACTTCATGGCACCTTGGGCAAGTGTCTTCTACTATAGCCTTGGGCCGATCAAAGCCTTGTGAGTGGATTTGGTAGACAGAAACTGAAAGAAGCCCATCGTATACATATATATGTATGTGTGTGTCCCCCAACATTGCTTGACAACCGATGCTGGTGTGTTTACGTCCCTGTAACTTAGCAGTTCGGCCAAAAAGACCAACAGAATAAGTTCTAAGCTTACACAGAATAAGTCCTGGGGTCGATTTTCTTGACTAAAGGCGGTGCTCCAGCATGGTCACAGTCAAAATGACTGAAACAAGTAAAAGAGAGTATATGTATATACATATATAGAGTATATATATATATACATATATATATAGAGAGAGAGAATGTGCATGTGAGAGAGAGATAGCATCATCATCATCATCATCATTGTTTAACACCCACTTTCCATGCTGGCATGGGTTGGATGGTTTTACATAGAGCTGGCTAGCAGGGAGCTGTCCAGACTCCAATTGTCTGTCTTGGTATGGTTTCTATGGCTGGATGCCCTTCCTAATGATATATATATATGTTGCATAGGCATTGCAAGACCAATAATCCAATGTAGAACTCAATATATGTAAGCTTCAAAACAAAGTGTTGGCTGAGTATAGAGCAGTAATAAGAAAGAGAGATGACAAAGGAATAAATGATTATCTTATAAACTTCATTAGCTTACAGCTGTTTCTGCTGCAAGATGTAGTGAACTCATATTTAAGTACCTGAATAACATCCTATAGTTTCATCAAAGCCTTGAATATGAAGTACAAATTTTCAGGTGCTCAACTATGAGTCCACTGCATCTTATAGCAGAAACAGCTGTAAGCTAATGAAGTTGATAAGATGATCATTTATCCTTTTGTCATCTCTCTTTCTTACATATATATATATGTTAGCCAACAGATAAGATACAGAGTTGCTCAATATAGAAAACACTTAGTAACACTCAAATGGTTTGAACATACACTCCGAAGTATTTTCTAAGGACTAAGTCCATGGGGTAAAGAGCAGCTATAAGAGGAATCCAGTTGAGCAGATATGGAGATAATGATGCAAATAAACAAATAAAACTGGATATATAAAATATACCTACATATATATGTATATATACACACACACACACACGCAAACATACACACACACATAAAATGGGCTTCCATACAGTTTCTGTCCGCTAAATTCACTCCCAAAGCAATGGTCAACCCAGGGTTATAGTAGAAGATGCTTGTCTACAGTGCCATACACAGTGGGACTGAATCCTAAATCACAAGCAAGCTTCTCAACCACACCATCATACCTGTGTGTGTATATATATATATATATATATATATATACATACAAACATACATACATACATACATATATATATATATATATATATATATATATATATATATATATATATTCTCAAAGTACCCATTATGCTCCTGGAAGGGCATCCAGCTGTAAAATCCTTGCCAAATCAGACTGGTACCTGGTCCAGCTCTCCGGCTCAACAGCTCCAGTCAGACCATCTAACCCATGCTAGCATGGAGAGTGAATGCTAAATGATGATGATGGTGATGATTGTGAGTTCTAGTGTTGCAGCCATGCTGCCTGCACTCATGTTAATTTGTCTGTGTTGTTAGAAAATGTAAATGTAAGCAAAATAGCCTCAACCACTCTTAAATGACATTTAATTCTTTCATCCTACTTTTTTGACAGCTTATTTTCATCCTTCACATACAAGCATGCAAGCAAACATGCATACAAATACATTCATGTGCAGACTCATACTTCCACATGTATATGTATGTATATCAGAATAATATAACACAAGAATGGAGGATATCAGGCTTTAATAGTAGATCACAACATTTGTTTCTGCACTGCACACCAGTTTTAAGTTGCTGAGTTTATATTCATATACTATTATACAAAATTATTCCTTATAATTACTTTATAGTTGAATATTTTTAAGCAACAAACATGTGTGGGCACTTCATTGAGTGGAATGTATATATGTATGTACACATATACACTCATATACACATACATATAAATACATGCACACATACACGCAATAATACGCCCATCACTCCGTGGAGGGAGTTAGTGAGTATATATTTTCATGTATATCTATTATGATAGGTACACTGGACTATGTAACAACTAATTTGCGTAAAAGTTTGAAAATGCTGTGGTTTTCCCATGAAAGAACAAAGTAAACTGATTCACATTTTCCATATTCAATCAATTAGTGGTACTGTGAAGTTTTGTAAAGCATTCCAAAGACTTTCTATTTGAGTTTCCTGAAATGAACGCTGTGCCATATGTATACTATTACATGTACATATGGTATATACATACTTATATAAAGAGCGGTCATATACATACATGCTCATATAATTAATGTGGTATGTTGTCATATATTCACAATTACCGAGAACTGTATTGACTCAGACATACATAAATATATACACATACAGATGACAACCTAGTTAACATTGTCTAAATCACAATGCAAAAGTCCTATCTTTTAGTTGAAGACTGGCCCCAATAATAATATTGGGGGAGAAATTCGAAAAATTAAACCAGAAAAAGATATACACACACAAACATACATACTGAAAAGTCTTCATCCATAGCGTCAGACTCACCAATACTTTACAAATGAAATTTGGTAGTCAGAAGCTGTACAAAGCCTTATCTGTCTGTCTGTGTATATGTAAGAAATGACTTTTTGCAATCAGAATTTTAATTCTTCCAAGATGTGGATGACCATGGTTAATCACCTGAAAATAAAAGCAACTTGTCTAACCCACAGATGGTTAACAGCATTTGCTAAGGTTTCATCTTGCAGTGGATTGACAACTGCTGAATAGAATCTCACCATTGCCACTGTGCTGAGCTTATGATCAAAAGTGTTCCACCTTTGGCTATCCCATCTATTGCTTTTTTTTTTTTTTTGAGCACCGTAATAGTGTTATTAAAGCATCAGATATATTTTTTTAATTTTCTTTATCTCAAATCACATCCCACTGACTTATAAAAGGGACTGCATTAGATATATTAGAGCAGTCACTCACACACAGAGTCGACTTGATAGTATATACCAGGCTTTCATAATTTCTTTTAGGTGCCCATCTAGATAGTTACCAGACACATCCAGACACTTTCTTGGCTTTACCACTCTTGAGCTAGCTGTGAAGGCATTGCCAATGACTGTTTACAGAGCCTCCAAGACTTGTAAGAAGAAGGGTGTATGTGCTTTTGTTGTTCAACTTTAAAAAAAAAAATATATGTGTGTGTGTGTGTGTGTGTGTGTGTGTGTGTTTCACAGAAGTATGCCAACAAAAGATTAGAAAACAGAAAAAAACATGTCCTTTACAAACAAGTTTCTGGAAATATTTGTTCTGCATTGATTACAACTGATCCTTTACAATCCTAACCCTAACCCTTAAAACTGGAGGCCTTGCCCAAACACTTGCAACAGAGTAAAATCCACTATATAATACCCAGCAGATTAAGTCTTAAGTCTACCATCTAAATAGGTTGTGGCAAGATTTGAACTCAAAATACAAAAAAAAAAAAAGTATTGTAAGACATCTAATCCAACATTCTTACAGTTCTACCCTGGATTAGTACTTCTTTTTGAACATTAAAATGATGAAAGAGAAAGTTCACCTCAGTGAGATTTTGAACTCACTGCACAGAAACTCCAAACAATAACTGCAAGGCATTCTGTCCAATGCTTAAACAATTCTAACAGTTCCTGGCTAGAATGAATTGTGATATTTGTTCTGGTTGTCTACACTCTGAGTTCAAATTTTGTCATGGTCTACAATAACTTTCATCCTTTCAGAGTCAATAAATAAAGTATTGTCCCAGTGCTGGTGTAGCCTCTTTTTCTCCAGTCGTTAAATCCTAAATATTCAGCTGATTCAAGAGTGAGAGGGCCAAGAGTGTGCCTGGATTTGCTGCTAACTAAATGGGCACCTAAAAAAATTAATGAAAGGTTGGTATATGCTACCAATATCACATTTATCTGTGAGTGACAATGGTATATTTAATGCAGTCTCTTCTATAAGTCAGTAGGATGTGAGTTAAGATAATCTTAGCTATTATTTTTACCAGATCAAGTGGTCATGTAGAGGATCTCTTACTGGCTCATATTGTTGCATGTCAGCACTAAAAATCTGATGCATGCTGAATTCATTTTTTTTTTTTTTTTTCAGTACTACTCTACTCAGCTATGAATAAATAAACGAAAATTACCTAGTGATGTCATCTGCATAAAAAAACAACAATCATATGTCTTTCCTCACTATCATCCATACATACAGGCATGTCCTTTCGGGCCATGACCCCACTCCCTCTCCCAGCTGAGAAGTTTTTGTTTTGCAGGTGCTAGTGCCACATAAAATGCACTTGTGCCAGTACCATGAAAATGCACCCATGCCAAAACAGACAATTGGAGCCTGGACAGCTCCTGTCAAATCATCCAACCCATGCCAACATGGAAAACAGATGTTAAATGATGATGATGATGATGATGACAACTACTACAATATGATTGAACAAACTTGACTGAATGAACTGGACAAAATAATGGAGGTAAAGCCTCACTGAAAATCAAAAGTGGTGGTGGTGGGTGTTGTTGTTTTAGTTTGCTGTTTAGTCTCAGATCAGCCTTATGGAATAGATTGGAGGCATCACAGCTATGACTATTCCATCATTTTGTATATCAGAAACAACATTGTCCAAGGTATTTACGTTTTTTTTTTTTTAAGCTGATGAAATGTAATTTGAGGGAAATTTGCCTACTTTTTCTAGAAGGTTGAATGACCACATACAGGCTAATTTGTTGGCTTAACTCGCTTATATGAAAAGCTTTCTTCTTTCTGGTCTTTCTTGCAGCCAGAAGAACCAAATATCATGAACTATACTGATGAAAGTGAGATGTTAGGAAAAGATGAAGATCCTGATATCAGAGAATCCCAGGAATTCCATGCGCAATGATTAGGCTCACACTCAGTCCAGTGCAATCATCAGTAGTTAATTTTGATTGGAAACTTACCATCATTGTCATCATCATCATTGCTTTGTGCCCATTTTTCTCTGCTGTCATGGGTTATACAATCTATTTCCAGCATAGTATCTTGCCACTTGTTGTACTCCTTAGTCATCTGATTCACACAATAGTTGAATGAAGCAGCCAACTTTTGGTGTTACTGATAGAAAAGTAAAGAATTTTATTGGAGTGCTTGTGGCATTTTTTCTCGGATACAATTCTATGGGCAGGGAAGTTGCCAAATGCTATGACTGTAGAATATTTCATGCTCGGTTCCCTTTAGACAATCCAATAATTATTTTATTGATTCTAGTAAAAACCTACATGGAACTGAAACTACTGAAGCATGTTTGTCAAATATAAGCTAGAAGCTAAACTGTTTCTGTAATAGTCTTGCTAGTTCCGTTGTTGACAGATGAGAATGTCAACAGTTCTGGATTCCTTTCAAATACAGTAGAGACTATATAAACAATGAAAGGTTTGCCAATGGCATCTGTGACTGAAGAACAACAACGTGGTATAAATTGAATCATTTTGTCATACACTGGTTTTCTAAAAGAATGATTGCAAAAGAATAGTTGTTGCCCTGGTCGTTGTACTTTAACCCCAAATCTGTCCTGATCAAGCAAAGTTATGATTACAAGCATTCCAGCCATGACCATCCCATTTTTTTGTATATCAAGGACTTTTCTGCCCAATGTGTCCCTATATATTTAAGGCAGTAGGCTGTGATTGACAGGAGATTTGGCCACTATTTCTAGCAGGCTGAGTGACTACATAATGGTTTCCTCATTGATTTATCCAAAAGAATGCTTTAACCTCATGCTTCCAAATGTTGTTTACCTTACTAAGAACACATTATGAGCATGTCTATCTACATCCTTGTAATACAAAAGGAAATGGATCTTTTTTAAAACGGGGGCCACATTTTTCATTAACGAAACACTTTGAAACTTGGAACACTGGTAGAATGTGTCATATAAAACATCTTTTTCTCTTAGTCTTCTTAAAAAAAAAAGAAACCCATAAGTTTTTCCATGTTAAAGTTGTCGTATTTCTGTAATTTCAACCAATCACTGACGTCCATTCAGCCGATATACATTAAGTGCCGACTACATAAACAAACGATTCTGAAACAATTAACCCTAACCCTAACCCTAGGGTTAGGGTTAGGGTTAAAGCAAATTTGAAATGAAAAAAGCAAATAAAACGAAGGTATGGAGATTAAATACGCTTTACATCGCTTAATCAGCCAAAGGAGTAAGTGTAAACAACTGAATACTTGTCAGTGATTGGTTGAAATTATCGAAATAAGACAATTTTTTACATGAAATAAATTCGAATACAAAAATATTTTTCTGTTCTATAACACAAAATAGATAAGTATACGAAGTTTGAAAGTCTTTCGGTACCAAAAACACTACGTAAAACATTAATGAAAAATGTGGCCCCCGTTTTAAAATAGATCCAAGGAAATTGCTACAAAAATCTTTTAAGGAACACACATCCATCTCTCTCTCTCTCTCTGGCACACACACACACACACACACACACACACATGTATAAGTGGTTAAAATGTTGGCTTCCTAGCCATGTGCTTTCAGGTTCACTCTCATGCAAGGCACCTTGGGCAAGTGCTTTCTACTGTAGCTCTGTGTCAATCAAAATCTTGTGAGTAGATTTGGCAAATAGAAACTGAAAGAAACCCCCGCTCCTCTTCATGTTTTTCATGTTTTTCTTTAGGTGACATTCTCTCTTCATTCTCTTTTCTTATTGCTGGTGTTTCTATCTCATCTTCTCAGTTCCTTCTGTCCCTCCTCTTCCTTACTTGTTGAAGGCTCCAGTTCCTGTGTTCGATCTCCTGTTGCTTCATTTTTTCTTTTTTCCTTTTTCTCTTTTTTCCTTTTTCTCTGCTTTTCTTTTCTTTTTCAGAGGGGATTCACTATTTTCTCTCCTCTCTACCTCAGTGAACTCTGTTTCTTTCTCTGTTATTACATTTACTTCTTTCTGGCACTCCACCTCCTGTTCATGTTTCTGGGGACACTTTGCTTTTATGTGCCCCCTTACTCCACATTCAAAACATATTGTCTACCCTCCACCATGATTCTCAATCTGGTTTTGTGGGGTAGGATTATCTCTTCCACAATTTTGTGGAGGTCAGGTAGGCTGATATGTACCTCACCAGTTGACCTCCTCTGTCTTTGACATTTTCAGTATCTCTGCTTTCTCCTCTGTATTGTAGAGGATGGCTGCCACAAGCCAGTCCTCGTTAATTTCAGGTAGCACTCTCCCTATCCTTACTCTGCCACAGTAAGTAGGTAAGAGCGCCTACTGTGCTAATTTCAAGGCTACAGTAGAGTACTTCTTTCTTTCGTTCTCATTAATGAAGCGCACCTCCACCATGCTAAACTTTTGTCCTCTTTTATAGAATGTTGTTACTTTCTTAAAACATTCCTCTATCTCTTCAATGCCTGCTGTTTCTACTTTTCTTGTCGCTATATTCAGCGTTCAATAAGTAATCATTTTTCTTTCCGACTTCTCTACTACTTTTTTGAGAGGTGTCAGTCTTAGGCATCCTCGTAGTCTCTGTCTTTCACTTCTAGTTCCCATATCTGCAGTAGCTCTGCTGTCAGGCTTTTGCCTGTTACCACAGCATGACTGCCTGTCTGGACCTGTGAATTCATATTTCCGTTATTCACCGCTTCACTCATAAATGGGGAAGTCAAACAAAATCTTCAACAATTTCACAAACGCAACACAATATTCAACAATTCAATAATTCAACAGTACATTAACTCAACAATCCCGTAACTCAACAATTCAGTAATTCAAATAAAAAGCCGTAACTTACATCCACAAGTGACAATCACTGGTTGTCGATGTGAAGTGGTTCCCAATGCAAATATATATATCCTTTTTCCAGTGACGTAAAGTCACTGATCTCGCGAAAGTGTAAACAAGCATTAATAAATCTCTGAGTGAGGTATAAACAGTAGCTGCACAACATCGTTAAGTATATTTAACACTTAAATGTAGCTAACCCTTAAAAGTGGATGCTACTGTAGCTTATAGCCCCAGGAGGACGCCTCCTCCAGCTGGCTATTGACACACTTTCTGTACACTTTCAGTATTTGCAATGGGAAGCCATCTTTCCCATCTCCAACCTGACGTGATACACACAGGCCTGAGTTTCTGGCTATTGACCTGTCATCAGCGTGTGCAATGTTTCACCTAAAAGAAGAATTACAAATTCACTAAATACAATTAGGATGTTAGAAAACGCATGCATTGCTAGAAGTAAGAGTTAAAATGCTCTAATGCAGTAGTTAATGCATATGAATGAAAACATATACACAAACAGGGACCATAATCGTTCAAAAAGTGCTATTCAAGAATACTTTATACTGATACATCAGTTTCAGCAATTTCCATCACCTCATCAGTTAAGCCAGCTCAACTTCGACTCTCTCTGGACTTGCTACACCATTAGTATTTATGTTTGCACCATCCAAATACTTGAATGATTTAGTGTATATGTTTTCAGTCATATGCATTAGCTATAGTATTAGAGCATTTTAGCTCTTATTTCTTGGAATGTGGGTGCTTTCTAATACCCTAGTCACATTTATATATATATATATATATATATATATATATATATATATATATATATATATATATATATATATATTTAGGGTGTGGTGAATATATTGTTGTCTAAATTACGCAAAAAATGAAAATAACACTGACATCTCATTTTAACAGATATAGTTACCAAAATTACATAAAAATTTCTTGAAATATTAAAGAGTATATTTATTCAATAAAATCGCCATTGCCTTCAACCACGGCCTTCAGACAACTTCAGAATCTCCTGCAACTCTTCTGGACAGTCTCCTTGTTTGTGTTGGTGAATGCTGCTATAATCCTTGGCTTCAGTTCATCTTTGGTGTTACAAGGAGTTTTGTTAGTCTCTCGCTCAATTGCACCCCACACATAATAATCAAGCGGGTTGCAGTGTAGAGAGTAAGGTGGCAAGATATTAGAGGTGATGTGGCATGGTGCAGAGACCTGTTGCCAGACATAGGATCTTCCAGCTGCCACTCTCTTGAGCCAAGGCAACACTACCTTCTCCAGGCCCTTGATGTAGGCCTCCATGTTGAGTCGGAGGCCGTGTGGGAAGATGAATGGAGGCCATCACTAGTGATCACTCCTAATACCATGATGTTGACTGGATATTTGATTTTTATCACTCTCGGTACATGTTTTGGAGATACACCAAGTCAATGGTTGTTCTGTGTGTTCACGATCTGTTCGAATTGGAGCTTCCAGCATGAATGCCAAGCAGTACTGCATGTTGTTTCTAAATTTCTGGCAGAGTGAATTGCATCATCATACAAGCAATGTCTTTTGTTTTTAATCTTCCTTGAAAACATTTCCATCCATGGGAAATACTACCTTTCTTGGAAACAGTTGAGGTTTGACAACAGAGAGAGAGAGAGCAACCAGTCATAGAAATATCTGCCTCTATGAATTTCATCTGATCCATGCATGTATAGAAAAGTGGATGTTAAAAGTTATGAAAAAATGATGCCTTTTGCTTGTTTTTTTAGCCATTAGACTGTGGCCATGCTGGGGAACCACTTTGAAGAATTATAGTCAAACAAATTAACCCCATTATTTTTTTTCTTTTAAAGCCCAGTACTTATTCTTGTTCTCTTTTGCTGAACTGCTAAGTGACAGGGATATAAACACACCAGCACCAGGTGTCAAGCTGTGCTAGGGAACAAAGATACACACACAGACTCAGTTATATATATATACATATACATACATATATATATATATGTATATATATATATAAATACATATATATAAACGACGGGCTTCTTTCAGTTTCTGTCTCCCAAATCCACTCACAAGGCATTGGTCGGCCCGAGGCTATAGTAGAATACATTTGCCGAAGGTGCCACACAGTAGGACTGAACCTAAAACCATGTGATGTGGCTGGTAAGCAAGCTACTTATCACACAGCCACTCCTGCGCCTACATATATATATATATACATACATACAGGGTACGATGGGTAAATTGTCGCAATTTTATATTTTTAATTTCGCACAATCGCATTGTTTGTTTAGGATTTTGTCAACTACACAGTATCGTAGGGTCAGTTGGAAACCGTCTGTGAGAAAAACAACACTATGACAATTCACTCTGCCAGAAATTTGTAAACAACATGCTGTACTGTTTGACATTCACACCAGAAGCTCTACTACAAACATTTCAGAGTGTTTGAGTGTTAATTGGAGGACATGTACTGAGAGTGATAAAAATCAAATATCCAGTCAACGTCATGGTGTTTGAAGTGATATTGGCGACATTATGCTTCCATTCATCTCCCCACACAGCCTTAGACACAACAAGAGGCCTACATCAAGGGCCTGGAGGAAGTAGTCCTGTCCTGGGTTAAGAGGGTGGCTGCTGGAAGACCCTATGTCTGGCAACAGGACTCTGCACTATGCCACACAAGCAGGAGAACCCAGTCATGGCTGTCAGACAATTTCTGCAACCACATTACTGCTAACATCTGGCCACCAAACTCCCTAGACTGCAATCCTTTTGATTATTATGTGTGGGGTGCAGTTGAGTGAGAGACTAATAAAACTCTTTGTAACACCAAAGATAAACTGAAGCCAAAGATTATGTAAGCATTCACCAACTTAAACAAGGAGACCGTCCAGAAGAGTTGCAGGAGATTCTGAAGTTGTGTGGAGGCCGTGGTTGAAGCCAACAGCAATTTTATTGAATAAATTTACTCTTTAGTATTTCAAGATATTTTAATATAATTTTAGCAAATATATCTGTTAGAATGAGATGCCAGTGTTATTTTTTTTTTTTGCATAATTTAGACTACAGTTTATTCACCACATCCTGTGTGTGTGTGTGTGTGTATATATATATATATATATATATATATATAGA
>NC_068984.1:52335463-52338856 GCF_001194135.2 Octopus bimaculoides
AGAGAGAGAGAGAGAGAGAGAGAGAGAGAGAGAGAGAGAGAGAGAGAGAGAGAGATGTTTGTATACTCTCTGAACTGGTACTGAGAGTCAGTATACATTCTGTACTCTGTGTGAAAAGTTCTAAATGTTAAATTTTATTTTCATTTTAATTCAACTAAGAAAACGGTTTTTTTTTATATGATGTAATTGATTTGTTCATCAATAAAAGATACATCTGAAACAGCTGTAGTGACCCTCAACCCATTTGTGTTATTTATACATACATACATACGTATATACATGCATGCGCCCACACACACACACACAAATGCAAACACACACACACACATAAATGCAAACACACACACACAATTGGCTTCTTTCAGTTTCCATATACCAAATCTACTCACAAAGCTTTGATAGGCCCAATGCTCTAGATTCTAAACAGTGGGACTGAACCTAGAACCATGTAGTTGGAAAGCAAGCTTCTTATCACACAGCCATGCCTGTATCTAGCCTTGCCAACTTTTCTCTTAATTATTGACTTATTTATCAACTTGATAGGATAACATTATTAAACAATACAACCATCCCGTTAAGAATTTCCTGCAAGAATTGACAATTAATGAGAGAATCAATTTTATCAATACTTATAACACATCACATTACCAAAATAAGCTCAGATAATCACAAACAAAACAAGCACTCCTTGATCATAGATAAAACAAATGCTAACAATCATAAATTCAATTTCCAGCAGTAACGTCAACATTAACACTCATCGCTTTGCTCTTGCCTACAACAAAGTGGCAGCAACATAAGCCAAAATCCACTATTTCACCCAGAAGGTCTAGCCTATGAAGATCTAGGTCTGAGAGTGTGTTATAAAGTAAAATGAATAATTTTTTAATTTCTTTATTGCCCACAAGGGGTTAAACATAGAGGGGACAAACAAGGACAGACAAAGGGATTAAGTCGATTACATCGACCTCAGTGCGTAACCGGTACTTAATTTATTGACCCCCGAAAGGATAAAAGGCAAAGTCGACCTCGGCAGAATTTGAACTCAGAATGTAAAGACAGACGAAATACCATTAAGCATTTCGCCCGGCGTACTAACGTTTCTGCCAGCTCGCCTCCTTGTTAATACTGTAATACAGTTCTATATTTAAGAGATGAGGAATTATGTACATTATTTACATTATTCATCAGGTGTCTTGGGGAAATTTTGAACCTGGGTTCTCATTCCTAAGGTATTTTTCGATGTTGTTATTATTATTATTATTATTATTATTCAGGTCACTGCCTGGAATTGATCTCAGAATCTTGGGGTTAGTAGCCCGTGCTCTTAACCACTACGCCATATGCCCATGGGTATATGAGCGACTAACCCCAAGATTCTGAGTTCGATTCCAGGCAGTGACCTGAATAATAATAATAATAATAATAACATTGAAAAATGCCTTAGGAATGAGAACCCAGGTTCGAAATTTCTCCAAGACACCTGTTGAAGGCTGGAGGGTATATCAACCGAAACGTGTTAAAAACAAACAAGATGAGGACAAATATCTGTCAATTGTAAATAATGTAAATAATGTACATAATTCCTCATCTCTTAAATATAGAACTGTATTATCTAATCGGTGCAAAACTGACATTAGACTTCAATGGAGACATATAGAGAAACTCCATTAGAAAACTAGCTCGTCTTTCAAACCATCTAACTTTCCTGTGTAAATGTAGAGACTCAAAGCTGATACCACGTAGCTTGAATATAATGACACCAAAGCCCACGGGCATATGGCGAAGTGGTTAAGAGTGCGGGCTACTAACCCCAAGATTCTGAGTTCAATTCCAGGTAGTGACCTGAATAGTAATAATAATAATAATAATATTGAAAAATACCTTAGGAATGAGAACCCAGGTTCGAAATTTTCCCAAGACACCTGATGAAGGCTGGAGGGTATATCAGCTGAAATGTGTTAACAACAAACAAGATGAGGACAAATATCCATCAAATGTAAATAATGTAAATAATGTGAATAATATTGTATTCAGAATATAACTTTACAAAACAATTTGAAACTAAAGTGCGAAGTGATGAATTGTAACTTCAATTTGCCCACAATGCAAAATGAACTGTGTGTACAGCAGTGTGCTAAGGAGAAAAGAGACAATCCACAACAATGAGTTGATGTATATCTACGTCACCCAGTAGAGTTCATAACCTTCAAGATAGTTTATGTAACTTTATTGTTCCATGCAAACTGTAAGAAAATTATGTACAAAAAGAAAACAATAAAATAATAAAGTCAAAAGCAAATTTGAGATTTAAATAGATCATTAATCAACCAGATATTGGATCTGTTGACTGGCATATGAACTGGGGAGTGGATTAAGGAACCTATGGAAACAAGGTTGCTTCGAAGTCATTGAATAATAAGTTGTAATAAACTGGAGACCAAAGCTAATTAATCTGTGTTAACATGCAATTGGTTGCTATGATGCTCAAATGACTCCAAAAGCAAAGGCTTTAGTGGCTATTTGTGTTGAATCAGTGAAATTTAACCAAGGCTCAACCATAGTCCCCCAAGATTTGAAGGATGATAGCTATGTTGGAAATCAGGCACTCAAAACTTAGGGTTATAGGGGAAAAAAAGGGATAAGACTTTACTCAACTATGGGGGAATAATCACACACACACACACACACACACACACACACACACACACATGTGCGTGCAGGCATGCATGCACTTAAACGCACACACACACACACACATTCATCACATACATTATTATACATTATTATAAAAATTGTGTTTATTGAGATTATAAGTTTACCTGACTGGTTGAATAAGCTTACCAGGCAAAACTCGAGTTAGAATAATGCTCCCATTTAATATTTGTGTGTGTGTGTGTGTGTGTGTGTGTGTGTGTGTGTGTGTGTGTGTGTGTGTGTGTGCGTGTGCGCGCATGAGTGTGTGTGTGCGTATTTTCTTGTCTTGATACTGTATAATAGTCATAAATGAACATCACCATCATACAAGTGATGTCTTCATTCCCTGTCTTCTGCAAAATCATATCTAGCCATGAGGAGATATTACGTTACTTGAAATCAAGTGAGTGGGCAAGAAGAAGGGTATACAGCTGTAGGAAATGTGCTTCAATCAATTCCATCCATCCCAGGCAAGTATCGAAAAAGTGAATGTTAAAACAATGATGATGACAGACATGCATATATATAAATATAGGAAAATGAAAAATAATAATAAGGCAGAATGCTAAACTGAAAGCATTATACTTTCAGTTTAGCATTCTGCCTTATTATTATTTTCCATTTTCCTATTATTTCTCCACGTGCGGTTAACACAACCCCACTATTTACTGACATATATATATATATATATATATA
>NC_068984.1:52340882-52350122 GCF_001194135.2 Octopus bimaculoides
AGAGAGAGAGAGAGAGAGAGAGAGAGAGATAGTGAGAGAGAGAGAGAGAGAGTGAGAGAGAGAGAGAGAGAAAGAGAGAGAGACAGACAGACAAACAGACAAAGAAAGGGAGAGAGAGAGGATGCATGTATATGTTTATCTATGATAGAATGAAATGAGCAACTAAGTTTGGCATCAAGTTGAAATAAATTGTAGTAATTTCATTGTATATATATTTGCAGTGCATTTAATGTTATGTGCCTGAAGTAACCTAGCTGAATAGACATCAGATTATCTAGGAAATAGTCATATAAAATAACTAACTCATGTTTAATTAACAGTATGCATTATTTATTAATAGAATAGAAAATATGAAATAGAGTAATGAAAATTTTAACAGCACATAGCTAAATACACAGCCCAAAGGACATGATTTAGTAGATATTTTGAAGGAAAGTATTACTATTATTGATATTATTTTTTAGTTTACTTACAAAGTGCAAATGAAGAATTTGAACTTGAATTTGAATAAAATCCCAATCTATACAGAAATTTACCAAATTTGGATGATATCCAAAATTCTGCCATTTTCCATTCTTAAGACAATTATTTTAATTAGCAATCAACTAAATTTTTTTTCTAAGAGTATTTTTCTTGTTATCAAACAGTTCATTTTCTTTCCTGTAGCCCCTTAGCACATTTTTAATTTGTTCTCTAATTAGTGTTCAAATTGTTAATAATAAAACAGTGTTTTTAGGGATTTCAGTAATTAAGAAGATATCATTTTACTCGTTTCATTCATTGGACTGCATCCATATCATAGGTTTTAGTCGTTCATATCAACTTCGTATATATTTCAGTCTGGTATTTATTTTATCAATCTTTATTTATCAAACCACAAATTTACAGCACATAAATGAGCACAACATAAACAGGATTACCAGTTTTTAGACCTGTATAAAGAAAAACACCCCTACACAAACACAAAACAAGCTTCTACTCAGTTTCTTCTACAAAATATACTCACCAAATTTTATTCACCCTGAGGTGTCAAACTTGTGTGGTGTTGTGGTCCAGAGTGAAACAAACTAGATCTCATGGGTTGGGTAGAGGCAATTATTTCTTAAAACCCTAATCATGAAGTAGGCTGAAGTAATGGAAGAAGGTGTCAATATATTTGATAGCAACTTTATTGATAATAAGGAAAAGAAGCAATATGAAGTGTTAGCAAAGTTAGTGTGTAGGAAAAAACTCATCTGGAAGGTATATATACTGTCATATTAAGTAAAATAATAAGTATGAAGAAAGAAATTGTTCAACTGTATGCATATTGTTTTTCAGAAAAGCCAATAATTGTCAGAAAACCTGTAGTGTTTCAGCTGCAAAAGCTTTCAGTATAATCCATATCAATAAATTCATTTGAACAAACATGTGCTTAAATTTGGTGTGGGATGAGTCTCCATTTGGCTTAGTGTATAAAGACAAAGTGAAGGGTATACAGGTCACATCTTTTAGTATATGAGTCATTGGGCTAATCATTTCTTTTCCTCACCACATAAACCTTATAAGTTATATTTTAATTTTTTGCCACCACTACATCAAGTACAATAGCACTAACTTGACTATCTAAGGTATACAGACAGTATGATGAGGTATGACAATGAAGTATAAGGGACCTCTATTCCATTTGAGATCTCTTAACTTAAAATACATTGGATTCCATCCTTCTATAAATGTCATAAATTCTAAATACCATAAATTGATCTTTAAATTTTTTTATATGTATAAACAGAAAAGGCATTAACATCATAATTTCTCTTCACCCACCCTTCTGCTTAAGATAAATAAACGTTTAATGTTTTTGTTTTAAGTTTTAAATATTCAAGCAGTTGTAGCAGTTCTTTGATCTGGTGTAGAATTAATATGAATCAATGTTCGGTTTTTCTAGATTGTAAATATCAGATTTATATTTGACTTTTTGAAGTTTGGTTTAAATATCTCATCTAACTATTGATATATATACATGTGTGTGTATGCATGTGTGCATATGAGTATAGATGTATGCATGTATATGTATACACACATACACACATACATGCGTGTATGTGTGTGTATAGATATATGCATGTATATGTATGCATATATGTATATATATATGCATATATATGTATACACACACATATATATCTATACACATACTTATAAGTCATATATGTATATGCATACCAACATAAACATATATATACATGCATATACACATACTCTCATACATGTGTGAGTGTGTTGTTGTTTTTTTTGTCTCATGAGCAGCCTTTAACATTTTCTTATCCAAAAGGGTTTTACAACTCATATTTGCTAGCTATTATTTATAGCTTTTATGCGTGTGCTTCAGTATATTCCAAGAATATATGTGTGTGAGTACATATATGAATACATATGCATACATATATATGTGCATACACACACGTGCATGTGTGTGTATACATGAGTGTGTGCATGTGTGTGTGTGTGTGTGTGTGTGTGTGTATTCATACATATTTCATCATCATTTCTATATTCCATCTTGGTATGGTGGGGTGGGGCTGATTTGATAGGACCTGATCAATCTGAAGGCTGCATTATGCTCCAAAGTCTACTTTGGCATGGTTTGGATTTTTGGCTGGATACTCCTAATGCAAACTACTCTATGGAATGTATATTGTGCTCTTTACATGGTACCAGAACTAGTGAGGTCACCATACAGTCTACAAGACTAAGGTCCCCTTTAATTGAGGCTACTGTAGAGAAAGAGGAGACTTTATCCTGTGGGATGAGGGGGTAAAAGTGAGAGAGAAGGGTCCAGAACAGAAAAGGTTTCTTACTGTAGAGGAGCTACAAGGTTTTTCAGGTTATAGGAGAAAAGTGGGAGTGGCCAGTGTGGAGCTCGCAAAAGGTAAAAGAGATGATGTAAGGGATTATCCTCAAGATATGAGATGAGTAGAAGTGAATGAGAACTGATGAACAGAAAGTTTGGATGGATAGAAGTTGTAAGAGTGAATGGGAGAGTGAGAGACGGTTTGGGATAGGGAATGAGTAAATATGGGAATATAAGGAAGAACAAGTGTTGAGGGATGCGAAATAGAGAAGATAGATGACAACTGTAGAAATTGGGTTGGGTTGAGGGATAACCAGTGAGACATATGAGTTGAGACAAGGTAGATGAGAAGAGATGACTGAGAGTGTAAAAAAAGGGATGAGAAGCAGTAGAATAGAACTCCTACTACTGCTGCTATGATAACTACTACTACTAACAACAACAACAACAACAACAACAATAATCTACCCAGGAGTGGCTGTGTGGTAAGTAGCTTTCTTACCAACCACATGGTTCTGGGTTCAGTCCCACTGCATGGCACCTTGGGCAAGTGTCTTCTACTATAGCCTCGGGCCGACCAAAGCCTTCTGAGTGGATTTGGTAGACGGAAACTGAAAGAAGCCCGTCGTATATATGTATATATATATATATATATATATATATATATATATATATATATATATATATATATACGTATGTGTGTGTATATGTTTGTGTGTGTGTTTATCCCCCCCACCAACATAGCTTGACGACCGATGCTGGTGTGTTTGCGTCCCCGTAACTTGGCAGTTCAGCAAAAAGAGACCGATAGAATAAGTACTAGGCTTACAAAGAATAATTCCTGGGGTCGAGTTGCTCGACTAAAGGTGGTGCCCCAGCATGGCCGCAGTCAAATGACTGAAACAAGTAAAAGAGTATAACTATAAAAGAGAGTTTGTGTGTGTGTGTGTGTGTGTGTGTGTGTGTGTGTGTGTGTGTGTGTGTGTGTGTGTGTGCGTATGTTCCTTATGCATTCCAAAACCGAGTTGCCATTTTTGACGTATGGGGTATCAAAAGATTCAATAAGCTTTTGGCTACCAACTAAACTATATTTTCATTCACTTATTTGCATTACAAAAATTTAAGATTATCATTTTTCTCTTAGTTACCTATTGTAAATGACATCTTATACCACCACCACCACAACAACGATGACATCACATTTTCTATATGTATTCGCACGTTCGTTATGTGCATTAGGCTAATGACTGACAAGTATATGTATGTGACGGTGTTTGTGTCTGTCAGTATACATACATTTTTGTGATGACTGACACACACACACACACATCTAAAGACACAGACAGACACACACAGAGACAGAGATAGGCTTGAGGTGTGCATTAATGTATGTCTGTGTGTGTATGTGTCTTAGTATATGTAAGTGACTTCCCCTCCCCCCCACTCACCCACCCAACAGTGAAACATGCTGATATTGAAAGTTACAACAACTAGATTTCATTAGAAAGTGAAAATAGTTTCACACTTTCCAACTTTGAGGGTTATAATAAAACATAGCCACTGCTTATTATCTATCTACCAAATAAGCTATGTTTTACACTGAACAACTCTTTTTTACAATTAAAATAACCTCAGCAACTACACGGGTCGCACAATCTTTACTTCCAACTATTTATGTACATGTATATGAAAGATAATGTATGCGTGTGTGTATGTATGTGTGTGTGAGAGAGAGAGAGAGAGAAGAGAGAGAGAGAGAGAGAGAGAGAGAGAGAGAGAGAGTGAGTGAGTGAGTGACACATACATGCAAAAAAATTCATACATCACAACATACACCTTCACTCACAGACTCTCTCTCATACATGCACGTCCATTTCATATACACATACATCTTTCACTTTCTCTTCTCTTTTACTTTCTCCTCTCACTTCAAAGCAAATGTTGCTTTTTCACTTTATCCTCTCTTTCAATTTCTGCTCTCTTCAAAGCATAAAGAAATTAAAAGAATTTTATGGAAACTAATGAACAGTCATATGATCCCATATATGTTGAGTTGACTACTTTGTTTCTTCAAATGAAAGAATGCCATAAAATAACTTCCTTTGACACACACACACACACGCATACACACTCTCTAGGTAAAACTTGTGTGTGAATTATGTTTTTTCTTGCAGTGTGCACAAGCAAATTTAAAGCTCACATCCTATTGAAATGATCTTTTTCTATTATGTAATTTGTGTTTGTGATGAGCATACTTAAAATCCTAATCTTTGATATAAACTTAAAAAACTATTCCCAACTGCAAGGTCTTTTAGTTCCTGTATCTTTCTTCTCCATATCATCTTTTGTTTCTGTGTCAACCAAGCTCTGATTCTGAAGTCACTATAATTTAAGCTGCGTAGTCTATTCTTCACCAGGAAAGGTTTTGGTATTTACAATAGCCTTTGTCTCATTTCCTAGTGAGAATGTAATCTCTCTAACTTGTGTGTTTGCCAGATTAGTAGGTGATGAGGAGGTTGACTGGTTTCTTAAAGTGTGTTCCAAATTGTTAGATCAGCTGCTTCACAGTGCTCCAGGAACCTTACACCTTCCTTGTTTCTTGAATTATACCCATAGCTTCCATATATGTCCTGGAAGCCATCAACATATTGGCCAGCATGTCCATTGAAATCACTAGCCATAATAATAAAATCACTGTCAGTTGTCATTGAAGTAGTCTGCAGGAGATTCTCATAAAAGCAGTCCTTCTGTTCTTCTGTCAGACCTGCCTACAGAGTGTATGCAAAGATAAATATTACTGCTGAGTTGCCTATAACTAGCCTCATATTAGCTATGCTCTCACACACCCTGACTGCCTCAATTACTTTATCTATTCCTTTCTCAGCTAACAATAAGCCTACCCCATGCATGCTGTCATTGTTACCAAAAGAAGTTGTACTGCTGTCTCATGCCTGTGAGGAGTTTGGTTAAGGATTCTTTCCATCTTACCTCTTGGACACAGTACACATATACTTGTCTCTGGTCCAGCATCTCCACAAACTCACCAGACCTCCTTTTCATCATACCTATGTTTATAACTGCAATCTAAAGTTAAGAAACCAACAGAAAGAGAGTGGATGTCTTAAATGGTAAAGCTGGTTGTTGGTTCATTACAGTCCAACCGCATCTGTACCTCTGAAGAATAATAAAATTTGGGCCATGCTTTGTCAGCAGTTGGTATATTTACATACATGATTATATTCTCCAATACATGCAGTATATGCTACAATAGCTGCTATTTAATCTACTATCAATCAATATATATATAAGCATATATTCCTGATGTCATTGAGAATGCCATTGTTATGTGTATTTGCCATAACTTTGTATTACTATCATTGGCAGGATCCTAGTGCAATGATAGCTGTTTCTGTTACATAAAACACATGAGCTATGGCAGTGGATACAGAGGTCAGAGAGGTGGAAGGTTAAGATTTTTTTCCTAATTAGGGGAGGGAAGTGAGAAAAAGTTCCAGTATACTTGGTGGTAGGGATTACATTGTGAACAAGCAAGCCCCAGATTTTAGTGAGAGAGAGAAATACATTAAAGAGTACAACTTAACACAAACTAACCAAAGGATAAGAAAGAAAGAAAGAAAGAAAGAAAAAAAAAAGAAAGAAAAATTGCACAAAGGGCAAATTTAACACATAAATAAGGTAGTATGAGTGAACAAATGTTGTTGAGTTAAGAGAAAGAAAAATAATTAGAAATAAGTGCATCTTAGCATGTTTTCCATTTATCATATAGTTGACTGGTAAGAATGCAGGTGGCCAAAGTGAGATAAAACAGAATTGGAACATTTATAGGAGCAATGAGAAAAGGCACACAAACGGGAGACCAACAGACTTGAAGAGGTGGTGGTGTGGGGGTGTTGCTTTTAATACACATGAGCCCCTAAATTTCATGCCAGAGTAACAAGCCCCAAAGTTTTAAGGGTATTGCAAAAAGCCTGGTTGGAGGCCCAACCTTCCAAATTCTTTTACAGGGTTTAGAAAAACTGAAGGACCAATGCATTAAGTGTGAATCTGAGAGGGGGATATGTTGAATAAAATCATAATTAACTGATCCTCCTGTATTTTCTTTCATCCAAAGCCAGGAACTATTCAGCACCCCCTCGTACATACATATATCATCATCATCATAACATCCACTTTTCCATGTTTGCATAGATCAAACAGAATTTGTTGAGGCAGATTTTTTATAGCTGGATGCCCTTCCTGTCACCAGTCCTCATCTGTTTCCAAATAAGGTTATAATTCCCAATGTCCAGACTTGTTTTTGCAGATTATTGGAAATGAGCAACATATCTTGACAGTGATAACCATTTACAAATATCACATGGTGCCAAAGCAGGTAGACACAAACCACAAATATAATGTATGTATATGTGTGTGTATATATATATATATATATATATATATATATATATATATATATCATCATCATCGTTTAACGTCCGCTTTCCATGCTAGCATGGGTTGGATGATTTGACTGAGGACTGTTGAAACCAGAATGCTACACCAGGTTCCAATCTGATTTGGCAGAGTTTCTACAGCTGGATACCCTTCCTAACGCCAACCACTCAGAGAGTGTAGTGGGTGCTTTTACATGCCACCGGCACGAAGGCCAGTCCAGGGGCACTGGCAACGATCTCGCTTGAAAGTCCTTACACATGCCGCAGGTACAAGTGCCAGAAAGGCGACGCTGAGCATAGGTGCCATCACGGTGTGTGTGTGTGTGTGTGTGTGTGTGTGTGCGTGTGTGTGTGCGTGTGTGCGTGTGTGTGTGCGTGTTTGTGTTTGTGTGTGTGTTTGCAAAGTTAGTGGTTATAATAACCGACCAAGGGATAAAATATTCAGATATACTTTCAGTGTCCGTTACCCGTGTAGAAATCCGTGCAAAGTAATCCTTGCGTGGGTAATCCGGAATTTTATGTTGGAGCGAAAGCTGATATAGCAGAGATAACAGAGGTACATATATTCCATATTGCGATGGGTTTTTGCTTGTTTACTTGGAGAATGGCCAAGCCAAGTGAAAAGTGATCGGTAATTAGGTCAAGTCATGAAGACAGAATGTGAAAGGGGATAGAGGAGAGATAGAGGTGGAGGATGGTTGCGATATATTTATGGTCAGTTGGTCTTAATAGGGTAGAGGGGGCGAGCATATAGAGTGAAGGAGGAATAGAGGGATGAGGTTAAAAGGTCTAGTGAGTAGGAAGGGATGCGTGTGTGTAGTATATAGGTGGTCGGGGTATGAGTGATAAACCAAGGACAGAGATAAAGGGAAGGGATGGGTGGGAAAGGTAGTTAGTAGTATCATATTTTAGGATGCTGCCAAGCCTATTTATAGACGGTGGAAAGGGATTGAAAGAAGTGACGTAGTCTGCATGCGTAGGTGGTGGTCTTGTGAATTTGAGAATAGAAGAAATAGATTTGGTGGTATATGTGTGGTGAGATGATCGAAAGGAAATAATCCTATTCAAAAGATGGTGAAAGATGGATGTTTTTGCCAGGTTGAATAGGTTGCCTGTGGGGGGTTGTGTGATTATGTTGCGTGATCGTTTGTGCAATTTTGCTTGTGATAGAACCTAAATGTGTGAAAAGAGCGGTGGTTGCAGTTGCTAAACGCTTCGTTATATCGATTAAGTAGAGTGGGAGAATTGTATTTTAAAATATGGAACGCCTCCGTTAGGCAAAGCTTGCAATTGGAGCGCTGGCCCTGGTATGGAGTTCCAGAATCTAAGATGGACCATTTTAAGGTGTATTGGGTATTTTTGTTTTTGAGGTGATGAATATGATTGGCTAATGTTGTAGATTTACTGTGTTTGTCGTATCTAAAAGAGTGCATATGGGCTGCGTAGCGATGTTTAAAGTTTATAGTTGCACTAATGTACGTGGCAGTAGAGTTATGTAATAGATTTTTCACGGTGCATTTATATATTACATTGTACCTTACGCAATGTGTTTGAAGCGGACAGATTGTCCCGGAGCGACAGTTACAAGTGTAGGAGGCTAGAGGGTTGCGTATGCTTGTGGTTGAGTTATTATTATTGGAGGATATGTTATTAGGGGATGTGAAGGAATCTAGATCAGTGGAATTATTGTTATGGCTATTTGTCCTATCAGTGTTATTATTGGTATTGTTATTGTCTAGAATATTAATGGGTTGGGATCCATTGTGGTTTTGTTCCAGTGTACGAGCGTTAGTGTTAGAAGAACGTATATTGATGTCCGTGTTGGGTGTATGTGTGGGTCGGGTGCTGGTGCTAGCATAGTTACGGTTGCTTAGGTTTTGGTAATAGAGCGAGAGTTTATGTTTGTTAGAAGCTGCTATAATAGATTCAAAGTTAGGAGTGGTAGAATACGAT
>NC_068984.1:52352240-52357049 GCF_001194135.2 Octopus bimaculoides
TATATATATATATATATATATATATATATATATTGTGTTAGGAAGAGTATCAAGCCATAAAATCTATGTTAAAATAGAACAATTGAATATGACATGGACTCCTATATTATGTAGGAGGACAGTAACTCAAAGTGTAAGTCATCTTAGACTTTAATGACCCATCCAACCCATCCCAGCATGGAAAGCAGACATAAAATGATGAAGATGATGATCGGAATAATGATTTTGGTGACGATGACAACAATGACTATATGTATGTGCAAGTGGTAACAACTCATCACCAACCTCCATTTTCTCATGACAGAGTGGGAAGGGTGTTTATATTGAAATTTAAGGTAAAAGTGTAAACTGCTGTTTATTTTTGTTTAACTTCTGTTTTCACTTCTTTATTTCCAGTTTACCTTGTCATATTATGTCATCCATCACCAGTTCCAGCTCTTGAAGAATCTTCCTGGACAAGATGCCTCTCACAAGATTAAACCTACTTCGTATGAAAATGAACACCAATTTCTTTAGGCTCAAGTAATTTACAATCCTGCACATTTTTCAAACTCTAAATAATTTACAGGTTTTTTTACACTTCATTAGGCTAAAAAATACAAAATGGAAATAAGGAACATTGAAAGCAAACACAAACATTAATTTGAAAGAGTGTGACTTCTGGGCCATGCTTTATATACTTCATGAAAGTATATAAACACTGTATATACTTTCATGAAGTAGGGTATATTAGTTTTAAACTGCTTTACTTTGCTTATGTCACTGTTATTACAATAAATTGCACTCTCTCTCTCTCTCTCTCTCTCATATATATATATATATATATATATAGCTCTCCCCTCTGGAGATGTCATCTGGAGATGTCATCTGGAGATGTCATCTGGAGATGTCATCTGGAGATGTCATCTGGAGATGTCATCTGGAGATGTCATCTGAAGATGTCATCTGGAGATGTCATCTGGAGATGTCATCTGGAGATGTCATCTGGAGATGTCATCTGGAGATGTCATCAGGAGATGATTAAACTTGAATTAATCATTGGGAAGACAATGAAGCAGAAAGAAATGTCAGACCCATTGCTAACTCTAATATATCTCTCAACATCATTTGTTTATATATTAATCCTATCTAATAATTAATCGAAGAATTAATTAATAATGCACTAGACAGCATTTGGGGTTAATTTGAAATGTAACGTAAGGTACATCTTGTTGGTAAACACTCTATTTTAGCTTTACTCTGAAAATTAAACATTATGATTACATTCGGGGGCTGTGGGCAAAAAAAAATGGGATTGATCTTCTTAAGCCTTATTAGGTTAGATTGGTGTAGCTATGTTGAGATTTTTATAAACTATGGAAGACTATAAGCTACTAATTTCTCTGTAAACTGGACAAAGGATGAGTATTCTTTCTCTGATGAAAGTCTAAGAAGACTAAAAACAAGTCAGATCATTTCTACTTTTACCTACATCACACAGAGAAATAAAATTTGTGATGTAACTGCTTTCTTTACTTTTCATAGTGAGGTTAAAATTGGATATTTGTTAAGATATATTATATTTCATATCCAAAAACACCCTGGAATACATTATCAATTAACTACATCAGTACATGCACTGTTATATGAATTAGACACACCACTTTAGCTAAATCTGACTTCGTACACATTATAAATAGATATAAGCTATTAATCTTTCTATTAAGAGATGAGGTTTCTTTTTCTAATGAAAATGTAAGAAGATCAGAAACTGGTTAATTTGATCCCACTTTTTCTGCTTCCAGGGAGATAGAACCAGTAGTGAAACACCTAATTTACTTTTGTTAGCCAGGATAAAATTGTATGTTTATCAAAACAAAATAAGCTTACACTGGCATTCCATCTGTTACGATGATAAGGGTTCCAGTTGATCCAATCAACAGAATAGCCTACTCATGAAATTAACATGAAATTAACAGGCTGAGCACTCGACAACATGTGTAACCCTTAACACAGTACTCAAGGAGATTCAGTATGACACAGAATGTAACAAGGCTAGCCCTTTGAAATACAGATACTAATCATTTTTGCCAGCTGAGTGGACTGGAGCAACATGAAATAGAGTATCCTGTTCAATGGCACAACATGTCACTGGGAATCAAACTCACAACCATGTGATCATGAGTCAAATACCCTAACCACTAAGCCATGTGCCTTCACTAAGCTTACACTACATTTCCAGTAATTGACCTGTACCTACAAGGGGGTGCTGAAAATTTCCTGGCTTTGGGTTAAAGAAAATACAGGAGGATCAGTTAATTATGATTTTATCCAATATATTACCCTCTCAGATTCACACACTTACTGCAGCAATCCTTCAGTTTTTCTAAGCCCTGTAAAAGTTCTTGGAAGGTTGGGCTTCCAACCAAGCCTTTTGCAATACCCTTAAAGCCAGGAACCTTTTAGTGGTTAGGGTGTTCAGCTCATGATCATAAGGTCTTGAGTTCAATTCCAAGCAAGACACTTTATTTCACATTGCTCCAATCCACTCAGCTAACAAAAATGAGTTGTACCAGTAATGCAAAGGGGCAGCCTTATCACATTCGGTGTCATGCTGAGTCTCCCTGAGAAATACATTAAGAGGTACTCATGTCTGTAGAGTCCTCAGCCACTTGCATGATAATTTCATAAGCAGGCTGTTCTCTATTAATCAGATCAATAGAGTACTCATTGCTGTAACCAATGGAATGGCATTCATGTATGTATGTATGTATGAATGAATGAGTGAATGAAAAATGAGGCAATACGGCTGTGTGGTAAAGAAGCTTGCTTTGCAGCCATGTAGTTTCAGAATCACTTCCATTATAGGACATGGGCAAGTATTTTCTACTTTAGTCCCAGGCTAGCCAATGCTTTGTGAGCAAATTTGGTAGACAGAAATTGTGAGGAAGTTCATATTTGGCTGCATGTATCTTTGTATTTGTCCCCCACCCCAACTGCTTGATCATCAATGTTGGTGTCCCTGCAACTTAGAGGTTTGACAAAAAAAATAAAACTGAGTACAAGACTCAGAAATAAGTACTAGGGTCAGTTTGGTTGACTAAATCCTTCAAGGCAGTGCCTCAGCATGGGCACATGCTGAAGCACTGCTATGTTGCTGGAACTGCCAGCTTTCTTTGGTCTTGTCAATGACTGATATCTGTGACTAGATATAGCAGCTGGCTCCACTATCAGCGATGCATACAGAATCTAAGCATCTGTTCAGGCACTGCTCTCGCAAATAGCCAGTGGACTTATTAAAAAATTGCTGCAAATGTCTGCCATCAACAAAGCCAAGGAAGGCTGAAATCTGATAGTTCCAGTGACATAGTGATCAGTTATTGCTCTCCAACAATATAAACACAAGTGCTTTTATGCACCACAAGTCCATATTTTGTGTTCTGACAACACATCGACTTTTAAGAGGGGATAGCTATTACTTTTTGGTATTAATAATGCTTTTGTTGCAATTAATTATTTTAAATTAAAACCACTGCCTATTTGTGACACCAGTGCCTGAATCCTCCATTGCTGACGGGGAAATCACTTTGCCTAACCTGGGTGTCTGACACTGACAAGGCCAAGGGAAGCTGAAATCACATGATCTAGAAGTCCCAGCAATGATAGAGGAGGATTATCTTCTGCTAGCAATATAAACACAAGTGCTTATATGCACCACAAGTTCATATGAGAAGTTCTCTCTTGGTAACTATCACAGTATTCTGTGCTCTAACACAATATCTATTTTTAAGTAGGGATAAATATTACCTTTTGGTATTAATGTCACTCCTGTCACAATTAATTGTTTTTTTAATAAACTCACGGGCTATTTACAACACTGGTGCCTGAAAAGACACTGAGATTTTATATGTATCAATGGCAGGTTAATTGGCTGCTATGTCTAGCTGCAGATGTCTGCCATTGACAAGGCCAAGGAGGGTTGAAACCGCATGATCTGGCAGTTCCAGCAGTGTAGCAGATGGTTATTACCTGCCAGTGATATAAGCATGAGTGCTTTTATACACAAGTTCGCTCATGATAAATAAAGCAACACATTCTAACAACATATCCACTTTCAGTGGAATATATATATATATATATATATATATATAAGGATTATAAAGGTTTATAATCCAAGCTGTGTCCTTGTGAAGCACATCTGCATGTTCACATTAATCCATGGTATGTACAGAGATGCTTAATTTTGTATGTTTTATACGTAGTGATTGAAATTTTTAGTGAATTCAATTTGCAAAGTAATTACATATCAAAATACAAGACTGGACAAAATTTGGTATATTTTTGATTCCATGTTACATATGTTTCTTTACAAGATAGGAGTCTTTGTCTGAGGAATTACAGATAGAAGATTCTGTACATGCTTTTTCGATATGAATACCTTTGTGATTCCAATATCTTAATGAAACATGTGTAACACAGAATTAAAAATATGCCAATTTTTTTTTGTGTTCTGTTTATATATATATACATATATACATATATATATATATATATATACACACATATATATATATATATACACATATATATACACATATATATATACATATACATATATATATACACATATATATATACATATACATATATATATACACATATATATATACATATACACATATATATATACATATACATATACACATATATATATACATACATATACATATACACATATATATATACATATATATATATATACATATATATATATATATATACATATATATATATATACATATATATATACATATATATATACATATATAT
>NC_068984.1:52357106-52371305 GCF_001194135.2 Octopus bimaculoides
CATATATATATACACATATATATATACATATATATATATACATATATATATATACACATATATATATACATATATATACACATATATACACATATATATACACATATATATATACATATATATATACATATATATATACATATATATATATACATATATATATACATATATATATACATATATATATATACATATATATATACATATATATATACATATATATATACATATATATATGTATGTACATACGTGCATGTACGTATGTGTATGTACATCTGGATGTATGCATGTATCATGTATCTACCTATCTGTCAATCTATCTATCTATGTATGTTTGTATGTATGCATTTGTTCCCATCACCACCTACTGATAACTGGTATTTGCTTACAGCCCCATATCCTAGTGGCTCATTGAAAGAGACCAATAGAATAAGTAACAGAATTTTAAAAGTAAGTACTAGGGTTGATTTGTTCAATTATAACCCTTCAAGGCCATGTCCCACTATGGTTGCAGTCCAATGACTGAAGCAAGTAAAAGATAAAAGACAAAAATCATATTTTTTTGTATTATCAGATACTCTAATAACATTAGAAACATAAAAGTAAAACCATTCAACTTAAGTAACAGTTAAATTAATATAGTACAAGATGACAAGTAGTGGAAATCAAACCACAATGATTTGAAAATGACAGTCTGTCAATGAAAATGAGATATATCAGGTAAGATAAGGTTATCAATTAGATAAATGGCTTTCTTTGAATGCAGTCTATATTGATTGAAATGCTTTGTCTCAGATCTAGGAGTATTTCAATACAACTAACATTTTGACCCTTCTAGAAAGTAAACAACTGCTCAACACTGAAATTTTTCTGACTTGTAGGATACTTACAATGCCCAGGATTCCCAAATAGCCATCTAGTGCTAAGCTTGACATTGCTTAAAACTTGAATAATCAAATGAGAACTAATGTTTTCAGCATAACTGAAGACAGATAATTCCTTTGATATAGTTTTACCTAATTAAGAGGGGTAAATATTTCAAGAGAGGTAACTGGCATAACTAGTGTAGGTTAAGGTGGTGTTCCAGCATGGCCGAAGTCAAATGACTGAAATAAGTAAAAGAATAAAAGAATAAGAGTCGCTTGCATTTCTTTGAAATAAATAACATTTTTTACTTTAGTTTTTATCTTTAACTATTATCTTTTTGCTTGTTTCAGTCATTGGACAGCAGCCATGCTGGAATCAAACAAATCAGTCCCAGTACAATTTATTTTTCTTAAGACTGGTACTTATTCTATCGATCTCATTTGTCAAACGGCTAACTTACAGAGATATAAACAAACCAACACCGGTTGTCAAGTAGTGGTGGAAGACAAACACAAAGACTCACACACACACACACACACACACACACACACACACACACACACACACGATAGGCTTTTTCAGTTTCTGCCTACCAAATTGACTCATAAGGCCCAAGGCAATAGATGACTCTTGCCCAAGGTGCCACACACAGACTGAACCCAAAACCACATGACTGGGAAGCAAGCCATGCCTATGAAAATTTATTTGAATAAATGTGTTTTGATATCATTAAGCATGATTAAATTGTCCAATTTCTATTGAAGAATGGAAACAGCAGAAATTCAGCCCTGGTAGGTAAAAGAAATGCACTATGTAAGTTAGGATGAGGTTATCATACTTAATGTACAGCTATTGTAAGAAGGAATGTTATCTGCGTAGGAGTGGATTGGGATAAATGGAAATTGACAGAAGATTAATAAAGATGAGGCAATTGAAAGAAGATACACTGATAGATCTTTGGTGGATCAAATAATAGAGGTCATGACAGACATGATGGCAAGGATGGATTGTCAAATCCAGGCAATTAATTCACAAGAAGGAAGATTAACCAACAGAGTTGCAATTCATATATTTCCAAAGACATTGCTAATATTGATTTCTTACTTTGGCACCAAGCCAGAAACTTTGATGGGGATGGGGTGAAGTGAGGTGGAGGAGGAGATTTTGTCAATTAAATTAACCTAGGTAAGTTACAGGTACTTATTTCATTGACCTGAGCAGATTTTGAATTCAGAATGTAAAGCAATGCCCTAAATACAATTACAATTGCTTTAATGATTAACTCGACCATATTTGATGCATTTTGAGACTAATTTTTCAGAATTTATATTGTTGGATTTTAAGGGGGAATAAATCAAAGTTTTGTTAGTGATGGCCATTTGTGGTGGTTTCAACAGTCAGAGAAACTACAGTAGCAAGGGTGACTAGTAATTGTAGTGGTATGTAATTCAGGATCCCACATCAACATCTTCTAGTCTCTTCTTATGTCATCACTTAACCTTTTGCTTGTCCAAAGCATTTTCATACATTTGTCCTAAATGTTTATGCTTGTTTTCAGACTTTTAGTTAGCCCTTGTTTCATATATTTTGAAAGCTTTCCTTTCATGAGTCCCAAGTTACTCTGATGGTTGTAAAAAAATTGGTAATGTGTGTCACATATGTAGCCTGGGAAATATATTGTGTATCACATGTGATACACCGGACAGGCAAAGGGTTAACCTATCTTTCAAATACTATGATTAAAATCATTTAGAAGGAGATAACACAGAAGCTTTTATGTAGTCTCTTGATCTATTAGAAATAGAAGACAGATTCCCCTCAAATCAGGCTAGAGTCTTTAACATTTTACAGTTTAAATTATTCTGTCAATTATAATATTTATATATTCACCTTATGAAGACACATGTGTCAGTGGTTAGAACGTCAGGCTCACAATCATGAGGTAGTGAGTTCCGTTCTCAGACTAAGCTGTGTGTTGTGTTCTTGAGCAAGATGCTTTATTTCACATTGCACCTGTTTACTCAACTGTAAAAATGAGTTGCAGCATCACCAGTGCCAAACTGTATCAGTCTCTGCTTTTTCCTTGGATAACATCAGTGGTGTGGAGAGGGGGAGGCTGGTATGCATAGGTGACTGTCAGCTGGTCTTCCATAAGCAACTTTGCCTGAACTTGTGCCTTGGAGGGGAACTCTCTTGGTGCAATCCCATGGTCATTCATAACTGAAGGGGGTCTTTATCTTTTATATTCACATTGTTTTGAATTAATCATACCTTTGAGATTTTGATGAAGTGATTGTTTATCTTTAAAATGACATTGTAGGGTAAATGTGAGAGTCTGGATCTGATCAGTTTGAACATAAAACAGAAAGAATATTCAGACCAGATATGGCTGGATTAAACACTAAAGGGTTAATTATAAATCTGTTTAATCAAAGTTGATCTAGAGTTAATCCACAGCAACATATAGAAAGAGGAAACATTTTCTACTAGTTCAATTTTGGAAAATATGTTCTTAACATTTTTATTCCTAACACTTAAATGTTAATGATTTCAGAAAATATTTGGCTATTGTATTAGGTTCCTTCCTAATACTTATCAAACTAATACAGAACTTTCCCATAAAGTAAGTTTCCTCAAGTTCAGGATTTTCAACCTATTGTGAGTTATGTACAACCTAATGTGTTATATTCAATCTTTCTTGTTTTCAGCAAAAACATTACATATCCTACTTGAGTCAATTTATTTCTGTTAAAACTATGAAGGTGCTGTTTGTGATTGACACTTGCTCATTTGTCAATAGATTACTCAGTCAGTCAAGACCCTGCTAATATTGTTTTTTGCAACACCAGCACCTGTTCTGGCACTGTTTTTCTATATATCACTGGCAAGGAGATGAGTCACTACTATCTCTAACAGTTGAGTGTCCATCATTGACAGGACCAAAGAAGGTTGAAATCACATAATCTGGTGGTCTTAGCATTAAAGGTGACAGGGATTTTATCTCCCTGCTAAGGATATAAACTGTTTTTCTATATAGCATTGGCAAGGAGGTCCATCACTGACAGGGCAAAAGAAGATTGAAATCACATGACCTGGTGGTCTTGGCACTGGAGATGGCAGGGATTTATCTCCATGATAACAATATTGCACCAAAAGCCAATAAGAGAGTTTCTCTCATGACATCTACTACAGTAAAATTTGTTCTAACAGAATATCTACGTTTAAGTGGGGACAAATATTACCTCTCAGCATTGTTTTTTTTTTATTTTGATTGACTCCAGTTGTAGGTATGGCTGTTTGGCTGCTTCCCAACCACATGGCTTTGGATTCAGTTCCATTACAGCATATTGAGCAAGTATCTTTTACTATAGACACAAGTCAACAAAAGCCTTGAGAGAGGACTTGGCTGATGAAAATTGGGAAAGAAGCCCATCATATATATATCATATATATATATAATAGACAAGTTAAAATAATGGTCATTACATATAATTCCTTTATTATAACAAATTTTGCTTACAGCTGTTTCCAGTAGTCATTATAGAGAGGTTTACTCAATTGATATATTGATCAATTGAGGTAAATTGAGAGACTTAAGAAAATTAATGATACCTTCATCAGAGTCATTGCTGGAAATAATGAACAGAGCACTTGAAGAATGGCTATTGTATGGGGAAAGTGGGGGAAGATTGGGATGTCTAAGTTGAAAAGGTAAAGGTCAGTTACAATGGGGTGCTAGCAATTGAGGGAGTGGTACTTAGTAGAAGTAGCAGTAATAGTATGAGTAGTAGTATTATTAGTAGTTGTAGTCGTAGGAATATTTGGGACAGTCACAAACATAGGTCAGCAACATTACCAATATGGTGGTAGTAGTACAAAATATTGAAATTTTACTAATACAATGTAGCCTATTTTAATGTTAAAAAATTGGATGCAAAACATTTTAAATCTATATTTTACTCCTCCATTTACAATAGAATCTGGTGAATGTTGATGTTAAAATAAGACACAATTATAAACGAACTTGATTAGAACTGTGACATTTGTGATTCAGAAATAACTGCTAATCAGACAAGTAAATCACTCTCTGCAGCTAACTAAATTTATCTCTTGGACACATGGTCTAATATTATTCAAACACATCAGGGGTTTCTATTCTCTCTTATTTCATTTCATTTCAATTCTTTTTTATTTTATTTTAAACATTGTTTCCATTTCATTTAAACAATTTAACTACAATGTTTCTATTAAATCAGCTATTTCCTCTGGCCAACAACATAATCTTGTGCTGACAATCATAGCAAAGTGAAAATAGTCACCAATAACTGGTTTGTCATACTTCCAGCCAAACTCTGTGTGTGTGTGTGTGTGTGTGTGTGTGTGTGTTATATTTGCATGTTTATAAATATACAAGCAAAAACAGATTTTAATATATGTTCGCTAAAGTATTTAGGTGCAGTATTCCTACATCCTAGTTAGACTTGCATTTTGGAAATTTTCATTTATCTCTATTTACCAATACCCTCTGCAAAGGCTTAAGTAACCTCTATCTTCTTATTTACTTAGGTGCATAAGAGGTGTGGCAACATTTCAAGTAGACTAACAGTAACTTGACACTTACAATGTGCTAGATGTGCTGCTAACAATATGTATAGGTTGGGCTATAAAAGCTTCAGATGAATGTGATAGTTTGCTAAGAGCACTTAGACAATAATTTCTCATTTCCTAGGTGTTTAGATATCTGACATTGGTAGCTGAGACAGAACTAATGTTTGGTAGCTGAAATTGCTACTCCTTAAAGGTAGGTTTTTTGTTTTTTTGGTTTTTTTTTGGCGTGTGCATATGTCACAAAGATGAACTGTAATATTTATGGATGGGAAGCATAGGTAGGATAGAAGAAAATTGCCTGAAGAAAGAAAAGAACTTTGATTAGTATCTTATGAGAGAAATATAAATGAGTCAAGGAAAATCCATCTGTTTGTGTGTATACATACTTTTGGAATTCTGCCCTTTCATATTACTTATGTCAGTAGTCACATCTTGTTTTCATACAATTTAAACATGAATGAATGAATATATAAATATATATAGAGAGAGAGAGAAAGAGAGAGAGAGAGAGAGAGAGAGAGAGAGAGAGAGAGATAAAGAGAGAGAGAGAGAGAAAAAGAGAGAGAGAGAAAAAGAGAGAGAGAGATAAAGAGAGAGAGAGAGAAAGAGAGAGAGAGAAAGAGAGAGAGAAAGAGAGACAAACAGACAGATGGAGAAAGAGAGAGACATAAATAGATAGATACACACACAAGCACACACACATATATATATATATATATATATATATATATATAAGAGAGAGAGAGAGAGAGAGAGAGAGAGAGACAGAGAGAAAGGTCATTTTGACATTCACACCTTTTCAAGAGCTAGTAAAGAAAAAGAAACAGTTAAAATTGGAAATTGGAATTGGGTTGAGAACATACTTTAATGCTAAAAGAGATAATCGGGATATGAAAGGTTAACAGAACTGATTACAGGAGTATTGAGAACTGATAGTGTTATGTGTTTAGAGTTTATTTTTTTAGAGTTGTTACTGGAGTGAAGTTGTTAAATGCATCATCATTTAATGTATGTTTTCCAAGCTGGCATGGGTTGGATAGTTTGATAGGAACTGGATAAATCAAAAGACTGCACCAAGCTCTGCTGTCTGTTTTGGCATGGTTTCTACAGTTTGATGCCCTTCCTAACATCAACCATTTTACAGAGTGTACTAGGTACTTTTTACATGGTGCCAGCAGCTGTGAGGTGGTCATCAAGTAACTTGCAAGATGACCCCTCAAGTAAGGTGGGGAGTTGTATTGAAGGACAGAAAAATGTGGAAGCCCCAGGTGTGGAGAGAGAGAGAAAAGATGATGGTAATGAGACAGTGGAGGGTGGGGTCATCCCCTCCATCCCACCCAAGTTACAAGGAGGTTTATATAGTGAAGTGGACCAGGGGATTGTAAAGGATGAGTGGGTGCATGGATGGGTGAGTAAGTTCATGAGATTGTCAAAAGAGAGTAGAGTATAGAGGGTGGATGGAATGCAGTGTGACAGATAGGGGGAGCGGGTATCAAGAGGAGGTTTTGAACAGAAGGTTTTAGTAAATTACCAAAATATAGAAATATTTGCAATGAACAAAAGATAGGCTGGATTGACTCTCTTTGGAAAGGTTATGTCAGAGTACGCACCCCAGAAACTAGATTACTTTCACCTGTCTCTAGATTCATTGATCTTGCTCTGTGTTTTCTCAATCTAAGAACAAGTGACAGGTATCAAATATATAATAAAAGAGGATGGCCTTTATGTGGTAATTCAATCTGCCAGAAATAACAAACAAATCTCTCTCAAATCACACTTTATTGTGTTAGAAAAAAAAAGGCATTAGATACAAAAGTCTTAGATCCACACTTTTGATACCAACTTGTCTGAAACTGGTTTTGGGTCTATGATACAAATTCCTTGTTTTAAAGTGATCTAAATTAAAACATTCCATCAAGATTTTGTGCTCATTTCTGATCTAAACACCAGCTTATTATCAATGACAAAGTTAGTTTAATAAATTTTTAATTATTTTCAAAATCAATTAAAACAAAGGTATTTTATTTCAATAGAAATATAGTAACAAAAGGGTTAAAAGGTGAGCTGGTAACAGCTGGAATACCTTTGATCGTAGGCCTGCTCATTCAGGGGTCAAACAATAACACAAAGAGCCTATTATATAAAAGAAACAGAGACTATTAATTCCAAGCTACTTAAATGTGATAGAAAATGCCTATTGAACTTCAGAGTATATATCCCCACACATCAAATATCTCCAAGATGTCATTATCCATCCCTATGTGTTTAGAAAGAAAAGAGATTATTTAACTTTATAGAAGAATGATTCTGATGGAAAGAAAATGAGCTAAGTGGGCATTGTATTGGCTTGTAAACTGAAAGCTGCTGCAAATATTTCATTTTATTTTAGAGGCGGTATACTTTGGTTTACATGTGTTAGTGAGAGAGTCACTATATGGTCATTCATCTTGCTAAAAATAGCAGCCAAATTTCTCTCAAATCAATGACATTTTATCATTGTCAAAAAAAAAAAAAAAGAGAAAGCCACATTAGTTAATATAGTCTACAGGATATTATGCTTCAAAAAAGTGGGACAGTTATAGCTAGAATGTCTAAGATTCTAGCTATAACTGTCTACTTTGTTGATGCTGAATTGGGACTAAGCAACAATAAAAACAGCAATAACGATAATAGTAGCAACAACTTCATTATTCTAATTTAGTTAATCTTTTAGCATTCACATTATTCTGTCGAAAGTAATGCTTAATTATTTACGTTTTAAACTAATCTTGCATTACCTTGTAACATTGAGATTTTGATGATGTGATTATTTATTTTTTAGAATAACATTGTAGGGTAGGTATGAGAGAATGAATTTGGCCAGTTTGAACATAAAACAGGTAGAATATTTTGGGCTGGTTATAGCCAGTTTACATGTTAAAAAAGTTAATCCTAATCTTGTAAAAATTCTCCTCACTTTCACTTCTTTCTTTTGACAAAAGAAACATCTTTACTTTATTAGAACATTTAAATACAAAGAATAGGAAAGAAGAGAGACAAGAAAGGAAAAGAAAAAAGGTGGGGAGTGGGGGGTAAAGCAGCTGAAGATGGAGGGAAGAGGGGGCGGTGGACCTCATAGCCCAGAACAAATGATGTGCTCAGCTGTGACATGCAGTCCTGACCATAATGATGTTTTTCCAATGAGTCACCATTATCCCTATTTTGTGGAGGAAATCAGTAGTACAGGGTTCAGCACACCTGATATCTCGACGCAACTGATAGCAACTGGCCAAGCCCCTGTATTTATTGATTTTTCTCTCCTCCACATTACAAACAGCATCATCTGGGTTCACTTCTTGAAATGCTAAATCTTAGTCATACTTTTAAAAAGTCCCTTGGAAACTTAGAAACCTGACCCATTAAAGTAGCAAATTAACAAGAGTAGCAAAGTTGGCTAAATTAGTGAACTGGCTGAGTTGTTAGAGCATTTGGTAGAATGCCTTGTGATGCTATTTGTTCTGACCCTTTACACTTTAAGTTCAAATCTCACCAAGGTCAACATTGCCTTCCATCCTTTCAGGGTTGATAAAATAATGAACCAATTGAGGGCTGTGTACTGGTGGAATTGTAAGAATATTAGTCTGGACATCTTATAGTATTTACTCCAGTTCTTTGTGTTCTGAGCTCAAATCCCACCTTGGTCTACATGCTTCACAAACTTTAATAATTCTCTCAGTTTAACACCATCACCACCACCTGGCACCTTCGGTGCTTTTAGTGGAGTCCACTGTGTTGCTAGCATTCAGACAAGGTCTCCTTCCTTCCATCTATCTCATGGTCTCTGTAAATGTCATAGGTACTGACTTTCCTCAAAACTAAAAATATAAAACAAAAACAAAAAAAGCATTCAACTTTACATAAGCTGATGGAAACACCTAAGGAACTGACACAAGCAATCATCATCATCATCATCATCATCATCATCTTCATCACCATCTACCACCATCACCATCAACTCCACTACCACCATCATCTCCACCACCACCATCATCTCCACCACCATCATCATCTCTACCACCATCATCATCATCATCAGCAGCAGCAGCAGCCGCATCAATTGTTATCATCAACATTATGTTTTGAGAAATTATGAATATTCCTATGATAGAATATAAATAGAATTCTGTATATTTGCACTGAGAAGTTCTATTTTTAAAAATCTACTCTGTACAAATACAACAGACCAAATATCATATTATTAAATTAAGGACACAAAATGTATGCTCTATTATGGTGGGGTTAGCTGGCAATGAATGTTCTATCTGTTGTCTTGAAGAAGGAGAACATACATAGAAAATTATGATGTAACCTATAGCCTTTTCTAACCTGATTATAGATTTTCATTCATAAAATCTTGGTTCACTAGATTCTGTTACAAAAGCTTATGAAGTAACCTAGAAATACAGGAGTTCTGTAGAAATGAATAGGAAAGACTGACTTTCTTATAAGGCTATTCAACAAATGGAACAGTAAAAATTTGTAAATCATTCTCCATTTAATTTCACATTCATCTATTGTATGCATTCATGCAGAAGTATATAAATACCAAGAACTGCCTTAACCCTAGTATTAGGAATTTTATTAGCAATCATATTCTGTTGCACAAAAAAAAGGAAAAACAAAAAAAAACATGAAATATATATTAAAATATATATAATAGCAGTTAAATTTCATGACTTTAGTTGTAATTTTTTTTTTATTTCAGTAAGCAGCTAGCATACCTTTCTACCTTCTGATTATTTCCTTCTTAAGATCTGCATTTATGTGTTGACAAAAATTTGCCAACTCACTCAATCATACATACATACATACATACATACATATATACATACATGCATACATACATACATAGCAGCTGAGAAGAAGGGAGTCTGGGGATGTGCTGAGCAATTGTTAATCAACAAAACTGTAATGTCAGAGGTGCGGGAGCATAGCAGGAACCTAGTTTCAATGTGGCTAGAGTACAAGAAAGCGTTCGACTAGCATAGTCAAAGTCATAGTTGACCTGACTTCATTGTGGGCCACCATCTTGAAATTAAACACAAGGAGTGACTGTGTTTTCACTGATAGAATACAGTATCACAGAGGCATATTCCAAGGGGACACCTTTTCTGTGATGATGTTTATACTTTCTGTAAACCCCTCGTCATTCATATTAAGGAAGTCTGAAGGGTATCTCACTGGTTCACAAGGAAACAGAAATACCAAAATTACACACTGTTTCTTTGATGGATGACTTGAAACTATATGCAAAGAATATGCACGTGTAGGAAAGTGGTTATACACCATTAGGTGTATACCCGCTTCCGTACATTAAATTTCTAGAAGAAACAACGGGACGCAGATTCTGAACTATCAACACAATATTTATTTACAGAGGAAATAGGCAGCACTTCGCCCTTTGGTTGCTGAGACGCCGTCAATGATGTTGAGTGGTTATTTGTCTCGCTCCAGAGTTGGAATGTTGGAGAGAGCTGTCTCCAGAGTTGGAATGTTGGAGAGAGGCTGCTTGACGACGTCCTGGCTCTTCGCCGGCCGGCCGAGAAAGAGGATGATAGAAGTGGGAATGTTTTGGATATCGATGACTACGTATGCGCATGAGACTCTTCCTGTGTTCCTTCCGGAACTAGTCCCTGCGCATGCGTGGATCAGCTTTCTGGAAATGTTGTCTGCTATTAAAAGTGTCACTACACATGAAATGAATTTAGGGTTGGAGTTTGGTCAGGATAAATGTTGCTATATGGTTGTGAAAAGAGGAAAAACTGTAAGCTAGACTAGCAACATCATCAATGACTTAACAGTTTCCCCTATATCTGATGAGGAATGTTACAGGTATCTAGGGGTGGACGAAAACATATCTTATAATGGCACCTGTAACAAAACACATGACATTAAAGAATATTACAGCCAAATAAAGAAAATTTGGACCTCAGAACTCACTGTATTCAATAAAACAGTGGCCCACAATGTGTTTGCAGTGCCAGTACTCATACCAACATTTGGACTGCTTGATTGGACGCTCGATGAGATCCAGGCCATTGATGTGAAAACCCCAAAAATACTAACAAGCACACATAATTTCCACATAAACAATGACAGACTGCCTCTACCTAAAATGAAAACAAGGCAGTAGAGGTTTAACATTACTCCAAAATGCCTTTGAATGTTGTATCATATCTCTTTGGCAACATCTTTTAACCACCACATGTATAAGTGCATCCCTTGACCAAGCTTACATACATGAGGCCGATAACATCATAAGACTTGGAAGGCAGCTCCTTGAGCAGCATTCCTTATCTGATAACCTAAAATATGTACCCAAAGAAGTTGCGCGACTCTTCTGCAACATATCATCAGATGAAAGGATGATCGTATATGAGCAGAAGACTATGCATGGATATGTTAGTAGAAACCTCTGAGATGATAGTAACATTGGCCATCAAAGCAGTCTATCATGGACCAACAACCAGATTACTACCTTCCACTGTGAAGAGTATGTGTTTGCAAATCCAGCTACAGGAAATATCAACCTGATGCACAGAAATGCAGGAAAAGCAGTAAAATGTGACAACTAATGCAGACTTTGTGAAGTTAACACCAAAGATATCACCCACATCATAAGCAGTTGTCCGAAAATGTCATCACAGCATTATCTACCAATGAGACATGATGTTGTAGCTAGGACACTGTATAATGGGATCCATTGAAAGTATAACCCTGAGAACAGAGAAATAAGAACCCACAGTATGGTAGAAGCCATAGTCACTCATAATAAAAAGGAGTACTAGTGGAATGTTCCAGTGAAAACCTAAATAAAATGCAAACACAATAAACCTGATATAATGATTTGGGATAGAGAAGAGAAACTATGTACAGCTGTGGAAATTAGCTATCCAGCTGATGTTAACATAAATCTAAAGATCAGGGAAAAAGCGAATACCTACACTGAACTATTAAGACAAAAAGTTCAGGTTTATACCTGTAATTATTGGAGCATTGGAATATGTATCACACTGCCTAAATACCAATCTTGAGAAATTAGGCTTCTCAAAACCGGAAAGGAGAAAGCTAATTCAAAGAATACACATCCAATCCATCACTGGAACTGTAAAAATCTGTATAACTTTCGAGAAGTTTATCATTTAAGTATATATGAGCATGTCTAGATATGCAACTATATGCATGAGAATGCATACATAAAACAAAACATACAAATCTGTACAAATACATACATGCATGCAAACAAAAATACGCTGTTGTTGATGTTGAAATTCCAAGGAAGGAGCCTTGGATGTAGGTTAGAAACCAGCTCTTTCTCTATTGGCAAGAAATCTTGAAATAATACTGAATAATGACATACATACATATGTACACACACAAAAGGCTTCTTTCAGTTTCATTCTACTAAATCCACTCAAGACTTTGGTTGACTCAGGGCAATAGCAGAAGACACTTCCCAAGATTTCATACGTAGAAATTGAACTCAAATTTACATGGTTGGTAAGCATACTTCTTAAACACTAACTTAACTGTCTGTTTTCATTCAGATAGCTTTCCAGAGTAATTAACCTCCGTGATTTAAAATCAATTATACAATTACCAATTCTGAAGACTCTTTACATGCAATATTGGTCAATACTATTCAATCAATTCTAAAAAAATAAAAAATAAAAATAATAAAAAAAAAATTAAAAAAAAAAAGAAAAGAAAAGAAAAGAAAAGAAAAGAAAAGAAAAGAAAAGAAAAGAAAAGAAAAGAAAAGAAAAGAAAAGAAAAGAAAAGAAAAGAAAAGAAAGAAAGAAAGAAAGAAAGAAAGAAAGAAAGAAAGAAAGAAAGAAAGAAAGAAAGAAAGAAAAACAATTCTATTCTAATAAATAAGCCATTTTATTAACATATCCAATTTAGATGATTTTATGCTGTTACTATTTTTCTTTAACCCCATAACAACACTGATTAAGCAGACTTATGTTCAGAACACTCCATCTATGTCCATCCTGTCTTCATTTGTCGCCGAAGTGTTTCTAGGACTACAATATTTAATATAGCCCTACTTGTGCATCACCTCTTCTCACTGTCAAAGTAAATTTCTTTTCCAAAGACACATATGTGGCTGTGTAGTGGTGGACATGGCTACATGATAAGAAGTTTGCTTCTCAACCACATAGTTCTGGGTTCAGTCTTACTGTGTGGTACTTTGGACAAGTGTCTTCTACTACAGCCCTGGACCCACTCGAACCTTGTGATTGGATTTGGTAGACAGAAACTGAAAGAAGCCTGTCATGTGTGTGTGTGTACGTGTGCACGTGTGTGTATGTGTGCCATTGAAACCATGGACTTGTGTGCTGCAGTATTGTTCTGATGAAACAAGACCCCATCTGTTAGTTTTCCTGGGCATTTGGTCTTGATAGCTTTTCATAACTGCCTCAGCAAGTTGGCATAGTACTCCCCATTGATTCTGTGACCCTTTTCAACAACTTAATAAGCATAATGCCTTTTGCATCTGAAAAAACTGAGGCCATTACCTTCACTGCAGATAAAACACTCTTTCTAACCTGTTCTTTGGAGAAGGTTAGGAGTATTTCCACTGCATGAATTGCCTTTTTGTCTCTGGCTCAAAGTGATGAACCAAACACTCCTCTTGGGTCAAAAAATGTTCAAGAAAACCAGCTAGATCCTTTCTAATAT
>NC_068984.1:52373381-52385909 GCF_001194135.2 Octopus bimaculoides
ATAAAGTATCACTAACATTATTAATAATAATGTTAATAATCGAGTGGCTAGCAAGTTTAGACATTGAAAGGTAAAATATAAATAAAATACACATTATTGAAATATCACTTGCTATGAACAGAACTATCACTCTAAACCACAATTTACTCATTATAAAAATATACGCAGTGGATGGTATAAACATAACAGGAACAGTGTATCATATATCTGATAAAGAAGCACACTCTAAAGCATAATGCAGTAATTATTTATACGCAGTTAAGTATATGCCTAATCATAGAGTGACCAATGTTTTTACATCCATAAAGGGTTTAGCCCCATGGGCAACTTGTCAGACTCTAAAGCCAAAGGCATATGGTTCTTCAACCCTCGAAGGTAGGATTCCATGTATGTTTGTATATATGTTTGTATGTATGTATGTATGTATGTATGGGTGGATGGATGGATGGAGGGATGTCATGTGAAAACAATGTGTCTGGTGATCCACCAGCATTCTGAGCAAAGCCCTGTTTTCAATTCATAAGCCTGAAATGTTTCTCTGAGACAAATTATTACAGCTAATGCTGTTTCACATTAGTTTACATTCTGTAAATGTTATACACACCAATATGGCATGTTAGTTTTTTTTTTTTTTTTTTTTTTTTTTTTTCGAAACAGTTGATCTTGAAGCAGATGAAGCTATAAATAATTCTTTCGGATCTTTTTTAAAACGGGGGCCACATTTTTCATTAATGTTTTACGTAGTGTTTTTGGTACCGAAAGACTTTCAAACTTTGTATACTTATCTATTTTGTGTTATAGAACAGAAAAATATTTTTGGATTCGAATTTATTTCGTGTAAAAAATTGTCTTATTTCGATAATTTCAACCAATCACTGACGTCCATTCAGCCGATATACATAAAGTGCCGACTACATAAACAAACGATTCTTCGTTTTATTTGCTTTTTTCATTTTAAATTTGCTTTAACCCTAACCCTAGGGTTAGGGTTAGAGTTAAGGTTAGGGTTAGGGTTAGGGTTAATTGTTTCAGAATCGTTTGTTTATGTAGTCGGCACTTAATGTATATCGGCTGAATGGACGTCAGTGATTGGTTGAAATTACAGAAATACGACAACTTTAACATGGAATAATTTATGGATTTCTTTTTTTTTAAAGAAGACGAAGAGAAAAAGATGTTTTATATGACACATTCTACCAGTGTTCCAAGTTTCAAACTGTTTCGTTAATGAAAAATGTGGCCCCCGTTTTAAAAAAGATCCATTCTTTCTTGTATAAGCACAAGGCCTGAAATTTTGGAGCAATGGCAGGGCAGGGGGCTAGTCAATTGCATGAAGCCCTGTGATCAACTGGTACTTGAAAATGATGAATGGCAAAGTTGACCTTGATGGAATTTGAACTCAGAACATAAACCTGAAAGAAATGTTGCTAAGCATTTTGCCCAGGGTGCTAATGATTCTGTCAGCTCACCACCTTAAATAAACATTGGATTAAAAATCCCTTTAGACCGAAAAAACTGAAGGCCACCAGTAGGACAGTAGGACTTTCTTATACATGTTCATAGTAAATGTTGGCTTGAATCTTTAACCCAATATTAGGTTATTTAACCCAATAGCTTTTGCATACTATTATTTGTAGCTTTATCATTTGCATCGAGATCCATTGTTCAAAAAAAAAAAATGAAAAATTATTTTACATTTTCTTGAAGTTTAGAAATTCTTCTGGTGTTAGTACTAATTTTTTTTTTTTTTTAATAATATCAAATACTACCCCAACAACAGATTCTACCCAATGATGAAACATGACTGATGTACATCAAATATGCAATGAATATTGATAAAGCCAAGTAGCTTCACAGAGTTTATTGTGTCCCCCAAAATAAAAACAAAAACTGTTTTATTAAAATTTCATCTTGAGAATATTTCCAGGATGCAAATCTTTGTGAGAAACGGCTTCAATAACAACCACCATTTACATACACGCATACATACATACATATGAATGTATATGTGTGTGTATATATGTGTGTGTGAGTGTGTATATATATATATATATATACATATATATATATGTGCGTGTGTGTGTGTATATATATATATGTGTGTGTGTGTGTGTGTGTGTGTGTGTATATGTATGTATATATATATATGTGTGTGTGTGTGTGTGTGTGTGAGTATATATGTATATATATAAATGTATGTATGTATGTGTGTGTGTAAATACATATATGTGTGTATATGTATATATATATATATATGTATGTGTGTGTGTAAATACATATATGTGTGTATATGTATATATATATATATATGTATGTATGTATGTATGTGTGTGTAAAGAGAGAGAAGAGTAGAAAGAGATATATACATACTTTCACACACACAAACATACATACATACATACACATGCCAGTGCACATTCACATGAATTGCATCTGTCAAGACCATATGTATGTCTGAAGTAAGATATCATGGCCATAGAAAAAGGATAGCTGGAGGCCATAAGACATAAAGAACCAGCTCTCGTTACTGTAGCTAACACAAATTGTAAAAGATGTTTGACCGAATTTCATATTAAGAAAGATGTATTTGTGTATTATTTGTTTTCTTTGCATGATATCTAACCAATATTTCAAGAAAGTTTCACTATAGAAACAAGCCAAAATCAAGCATAGTTTATGCAACCTCAATGTTGAGGTCATGAAAATGTCAAGGATTTTCGAGGTTACTACGTGTCAAGGATTTACAAATGGTGCTGTGGTTCAGATAGACAAGGCAGCTGCAAGAATTAGCAGCTATCACAGATTTATCAAATTGCACATCATTTCAGCACATTATTTCAGCACATTATTTCAGTGAAGAAGTCAATGAGGTTCTCGACAACATCTATGATGATGAAGTAATTTGATGAGAAAATAAAATTCATAGAAATTCATTTTGCTAGTTCTAGTAACATATAAATACATCCACATAAAGATACATGCATACAGTCTCTTTCTCTTTCTTTCTCACACACACACACACACACACACACACACACACACACACACACACACACACACACACACACACACACACACACACACACACACACACACACACACACACACACGCTAAATAATGATTACTAATTTAAAGTAAGTTTAAGAATGACAATGGAACATTTACTGATGGATGAATTCTCTAATGAGAGTCAAATCAATTATAATTAAAAATTTATGTGGACTGGAATTTTAAAGTTTTACTTGAAGGGTTATTCAACTTGTCAATAGCTCAATAAGCTGTCTGCTGAAACTTAAAGTCTCAGTTAAAATGAATCTTAAGAATTAGGTAAGATTATACAACAATCAAAAAAGTACTCATTAACTCTCTCCGTCTCTCTCTCTCTCACTTTTTTCATGGGATTTCAGTTTTTACACCTTGAACAATTGCATTAGCCTAGTGGTGTGAAGAGAGACAATTGAGTGAGAGAAGCTATTATGGAGCTTGATGTGAAGAATGGATTTTGTCAGGTTGAAATACTTTTTCATATTCATGTATAATGTGTTTCCATCCTCAATGAATTTTCAATGGTGGGGGTTGAATTAACATACTTAACTGTCATTGGTATGGAGGCTATGTAACAGTGTGGCATATTCTAGTAGTATGCAAGTCTTCCTTGACAGACTATGTCTTGTGGTATAACTAAGTATTGAACATCAATAGCAAGTTGCAACTGATTATTTTCCATCGTGAAGGCAATAAAATGTAATGCTTGAAATTAGACAAAGGAAAGCCAAGACTCTTGACTTCTGATTGGTGCTGATGGCCAGAAGGTAACTAGTGGATCAGAAAGAAGTACTTATGTTCTGAAGCCATATTGTAATCTGACATGACAGAAAAAAATTCTGATTATGAAAGTAATATGAAGTGGAGAGATGAATGGAGGTGCCAAAAATATAAGAAACCCAGGAATCATGAGCAGTACAAGGATTGTCAGTCAGTTACACAAAGTCCAGTCTGGTCGGAATTGGACTTAAGAGAACCAACACAATAGATTAAGGATTTGTGAAATGAAGAAGGAGATAGAGAAAGCTTCATCATGGATATGATAAGGTTTGAGAATGAAAAAACAAATCTCCAGCAAGTATTACAACAAAATAATTGTTGGGTGGCTACAGTTATCCTTGATTTACATGAATGATAGGAAAGGAAAAGCATGTTACATGTGGATCAAAAGGACTCCGATAGTCTCTGGTAGTATCAATGCTACTCTAAAAGCATGGAAATAATTGTGATTGTGATCACCAGTTGATAGCTGATGAATGGAATGTCTCACAGTGCATGCTGTTTATAAAATAATATATGCGTAAGTGTGAGTGTGTGTGTGTGTGTATTAAGTATTTATTTACACCACTGACTAATGCACAATATGCAAATTAGCATTGTTATTTTTGCTAAGTGCTAGTTTACGATAAATGTAAGCAGCAGTTGCTGTGAAGTTCTCTTCATAAGCAGAAAAGTGAGGGATGTTTGTTCAATTAGCCATGAAATATGTCAGAACAATCTTATTTTTCAGAATTCAGAAACAATATTGGTTTCAAATTTTGGCACAAAACCAGCACATTTAAGAGAGAAGGGGGAAGTTGGTTACATCGACTTCAGTGCTCAACTGGTAGTTAATTGACTGACCCTAAGCAATAATAATAACGAGTATTCCCTTTCTTTTACTTACTGCAACAGAGACATTACAAACTACATTAGATTTACTATATACATATATATATATATATATAGTTGAAATTTACAGAAAGACTGGGGACTGGGAAGAGTCATTCTCTTTTAGTACCTTATTATTTAACACATTCACAGGTTCAATTTCCACTCATTTACTTATTTATTTTTTCTAAAAGTTTTTGTTGTGTCTTGCAACATTTTCAATAGTCGTTAACTGTCAATTATCCGAACTGCGTTCTTTTTGTTTGTGCCCATGTGTGTGCATCAGTGTGCATGTGTATACACATATGTATGTATGTATATATGTATGCATGTATGTATGTATGCATGTATGTGTATGCATATATATATATGTATGCATGTGTGTACATATGTATGTATGTATGTATGTATTCTGCATATTCATATGTTTGTGTGTTCATGATTGTGTGTTTGTGTGTATATGCGTGTGTGTGTGTGTGTGTGTGTGTGTGTGTGTGTGTGTGTGTGTGTGTCTCCTTGTGTGTGCATGTCTGAGTGTGTCTATGTGCATGGATTGTGTGACTATGTACATGTGTCTAATTTTTAGGATCCAATAGAATCAAGGTATTCAAAGAACAAAGGCACCAAAGTAGAGTTGGGGCCAGTGGCGGCTAGTGTATAGGCACTGCAGAACTACATTACCCCCTATTTCCACTTGATATTATCGATAACATTCAATATAATGAGTCCTTTTTTCTTTACACTTGTACATTATATAATCCTTAAGCTTAATGTCAGTAGCCATCCCCTAGCTTATGAAAAAAATACAAAAATCCTTGTATAAAACTGTGTGCTTCACAGTTCCAGCAATCTGGTGTTTGGCTGTTGTGCACATGCTCACATGTCCAAGATAGGAAGCTGCATGCTAGGGAGAGACAGCACTGTCATTCACACAGTGCTGGTGAAAGGTAGTGTTTCTTTTTGACTCTGAATGTGTTGTGCTTAAAAACATGTTTATATTCTTGAATGTGATAAAGTGTAGAATTAGATTATTATCCTGCTTCCAGCTTCAGTGTTGCTGCCAGAATTTGAAAAATAGGGCAGATTTTCCCCCTTATTTTGTGATTTAGGGGGGATTTTTGAAAAACAAGGGGGAATTCATGGCAGTGTTCAGTGAATAAATTAAACACACTACCCGGCAGTGGCTAAAACATGAACTGATCAAGTTTATGTATAAATATTCTTTTTATATGTTTGTCTCCTTTTATTAAAACAACAGTTAAAAATGTTCTGAAGCAGCACCCCCACTAATTTTATCTACAAGCTGCCACTGGTTGGGGATTGCACACTGTGCACTAACAATATGTATGGACACATACGTGCTTACTAAAGTAAATATGGATTTGTCCTTCCAACTATGCATACATTCACAAGTATTGACCAAATAAATAATGTATATTTGAGGCTTAAGTTGTGAAATTAAAAATTTGGTTTCAATAAACTCCATACATATATATATATATATATATATATATGAAATTAAGACAATATTCGTAGACCCGGAGGGTAGACTGGTTGACCTGGATGTTGATGGCAGCAATGGGTGTACTTTTTGACTCATATCAGCATTTGCAACCTCTCCTATTATGCCCAAGAAGTCTAGATGCATGTCCAAGGTAGCATTCCAATCCTCCACTAAAAGTAAAGGATGAGACATTCCTAGGAACACTTCCAGACATTGAAAGAAATCTGGCTGACCTGTTAAAGGCGGTGCGTAGACTGATATGAGTCAAAAAGCACACCTATTGCTGCAATCGACATCCAAGACAACCAGTCTACGAATATTGTCTTTATTTTGAGATGGATAGATGGATGGATGGAAGGATGGATCGATGGATCAATCGATAGATAGATAGATATATAGATAAGTATCTCGCAATCTGGATTACCAAATAATGAACACCAGTTCCAACAGAACCATCCGGTCCAATTGTGTTATAAACTCTGACTTAGACCCACCTTTACCAGCAACATGTCAACCTAGATTAACCTCACTAGGATGGCACTCTAACTATCATACAAACAAAAAATCCTGAAATTGTCATGCATCCAATTTATGCCCCCTTGAAGGCTTTTGCTTACACAAAAATGTAATATATAAATGCACCGTGTTGACACCCCACAACCAGCAAACAATGATATATAATGGGAGTACAGTAGACTTTGAGTGTAGATATTATGCACATATTAATTCTTTTATTAATCTTAAAACCAAAGCTTGAAGAATTTTTAGTCAACTGAATCAACTCCAGTACTTTTTTAAAAAAAATACCTGGTACTTATTCTTTTAGTCTCTATTGCTGGACCACTAAGTTACATGGATGTAAACACACAAACACCAGTTGTCTAGTGGTGGTAGGGGACAAACACACACACACACACACATATATGTATTTATACGACTGGCTTCTTTCAGTCTCCATCCACCAAATCCACTCACAAAGCTTTGTTTGGCCCAAGGCCATAGTGTTATAGAAGGTACTTGTCCAAGGTGCCATGCAGTGGGACTGAACCTGGGACAATGTAGTTGGGAAGCAAGCTTCTTACCACACAGCCTTGCCAGCACCTATATGAGTATTTACTGACTTTAGTCAAACCTTCAGTCAGACCCCAACCCACAGTCTTAAGCTGATACACAAACCATGCATCTCATTCTTCTCTGATACAACTTTCCTGTTGTCTGATTCTAACTCATCTCTACTTTCCAGTCTATACTCTTCCACTGACCAGCAGTTGTTTGATTTTTCAGGCAATAATAATTTTATCACAGAAGTATTTTGCTGTGTTCTTAGTGAACTTTTATATGCTGAGTCTAAATATGAAGTCAGATATTTTCTGTGGGGCTTTATTTTCTGGTGACACTGTGTTAATTTTTTTTCCCTAGGACTTTAGCATAATCGCTGGATAAAAAAAAGGTAAAAGAAGCCCGTCGTATATATGTATATGTGTGTATGTGTGTGTGTGTGTGTGTGTGTGTGTGTGTGTCTGTGTTTGTCCCCCTAGCATTGTTTGACAACCGATGCTGGTGTGTTTACATCCCCGTCACTTAGCGCTTCGGCAAAAGAGACCGATAGAATAAGTACTAGGCTTACAAAGAATAAGTCCCGGGGTCGATTTTCTCGACTAAAGGCGGTGCTCCAGCATGGCTACAGTCAAATGCCTGAAACAAGTAAAAAAGTGAAAGAGTATATTTGTATTGATAAATATTTTCTGTAAATTTTTATATAAATTAAGTGCAATCTTTTCTGTTGTGAAGAAATTTCCAATAATATTGACAGGATAAATTTAATCAGGGCAGCAAGTTAAAATATGTTTAGATTCATTCAAACATGAGCCAAGTATCTGTGTGTTGAGCAGCTCAAAGTCACTCTGTTTGAAAATACCACAGTGTAAAATTAAAATTAATAGATAGTGTGTGCTGTGTCTTGTTGATTTTACACTAGTATGTTCATGTAAATGCTTTGTAATGCCATTAAATTGTCTGAATTATCCTTATTCCACCTGCCAGGTATGTGATAATCTCTCTAAAATCCCAGAAATGTAAACGTTATAACATTAGTAAAAGAAATGCTATGAACTCTAATTTTAGATCTAAAAAGGGTGATTAGGTCAAGAATTGAGTCCCTCGCATTTTAAGTGGAGGGCATGCAGGATCACTAATAGGATGGCTAAATGGTTCATGTCATATGTTATTTGCTATTCAACTGATTTGGAGGAGACATAATCACAATCACACTGTTATTTCTGTTTTTACCCCGCTAAAACCAAAGAGCTTAATTAAATACCCTAATCTATAAATATTTAAACAATTTACATGTTGACCCCAATAAAGTCTTCCTTCCTTCTTTTGCAATCAAATCTGGAAAAATTTTGGTAAAGCTACAGATAAAGTACAACCTAAATTCAAATACTTGAACAATAAGCTTCCTTGGATCAATGATACCAAAATTAAAAATGGCATTTTTGTTAGTCCTCAGACTAGAGAATTGTCAGGAGATTAAAGATGTAAAAGAGATTTGACTCCAAGTTGAGAAAGTTGGACTGCAAAGTTTCAGAAGTTTTTGTGCTAACTTTTTGAGAAATTACAAGGCAGAATACAAATCTGAAATTGTAGGAGACCTTCTTAAGTCTTACCAACTAATGGGGTGAAATATTTTATTTCTTGGACTCTAACCTTTTCCCAGAACATTTGAGTGTGGTGAGCAGCAAACATGGTGCGCTTTTTTTTCATTAAAATATTTCTATCATGGAAAAGTATTACCAAAGAAACAGGAGCCCCATTATGCTTGCTGAATACTGCTGGAGTCTTAAGAGTGAAATGTTTGAGGAAAAGTATCACAGAAAATCAAATCCAACTACTTTTTGCACTACATATATATATCCTTCCAAACCTATTTTAATAAATGTGTAACCATTTGGCAGGATCTTTAAAAAACAAATTACATTCTACAGAAAAAGGTGACCTGATAAAGAAATGTTTCAGAATTAATTGAATTCAGCACAAAAAATACTATATTTTCCTTTTTTGGATATCATATTTTTTTTCACTTATATTCCCCAGTATTATCTCTCATTCCACAACCCCATCCTATCTTACAGGAGTAGTAGTACAAGTAATGAACCCCTCTAAAGTTGTTGTTCTTTAGTCTTGTGTTAAACTTAATCAACCAGTCATTGTGATCAAAGATTTTCTAACTTTAATCATCCCATCTTTTTTCTAGATAAGTATTTAGGCGTTTTCTTTTCCAAAATTTTAATAGCATATGGTGTGAGTTAAGGGAGATTTGGTTGTTACTTCTAGCAACTCGAGTATACCACATAATTGGTGTGTTTGTCTCTGAGTCCTCGCCTTCAGCAGTTTCAATAAACTCTTCATATATGTTGGCACAGAGGTTGAGTTCTATGTCATCTTGAGCCCCCTGCACCATTTAGTATTATTACCAACCCACATCCAAAGTAGCATTGAAGGATATTCAAGGAGCTTGAGCCCATAACACTTTTCTTCTTCTTATCAAATTCCCTTCTTTTAGTAAGAAATTAAAAAATATATTTTAATAGAATATACTTTACTTGCACTGTTTTTCAGCTATTGATTCTGCTATTACTAAATCAATATGCAAGTCCAACTCTGTGCAGTGAACAATGTGCAAATACTAAAATTAATATATTTTTAAATTAATAAACAAATTATTAAACAACATAATGCATAAATATATATCATTCTCACAATAAAGGAAATGTTATATTTTTCCCAATAACATCAATTTATCAATACCTCAGAATGTGTTGAGGAAACTATGTATCTGACAAACAATAAAAACAAGTTCTAAGGTCAAAAGTGTAGATTAAATATATGAAGATTGAGCAAAGTGAGAAAAATCATTGAAATATAGTTATACTTGTAACTAAATTCAATGATTTCACTCATATTCATATTGACAGAGATATAAGGAACTGCATACTTTAGCATGCTGCAATATAGCCTTATTGAAATTGGATGCCCACTATAAATAAGGAAAGAGAGTTGGATGATCTTATTTATATGGAAGGCTGAGGAGTGAATCCAAATGAGTCATATTTGGAATTGCAAACAAGTAAGGAAGAAGTTGGAGAACATAAATATGGAAGAAAAAAAGAAGATACAAGGAGAAATTTTACTTGGATTTACAACATGAAATGACAGAAAAGAAACTGGTATATCAAAGACTGAAGCAGAGAAAGATGCAAACAGAGAGTGAAATATAGAGAAAACTGAAACAATTCTAAGTAAAGAAGAGGATGCATTACAGTGTAAATCATCATCATCATCATCATTTAGCATCTGTTTTTCATGCTGGCATGGGTAAGATGGTTTAACTGGAGCTGGTTAGCTGGAGAGCTGCACAGGGCTTCAGTCTATTTTGGTTTGGTTTCTATAGCTGGACACCCTTACTAACACCAATCACTTCACAGAGTGTACTGGGTGTCTCTTACATGTCACTGGCATCGGTGCCTTTTAAGTGTCACCAGTACAGGTGTCATATATGTGTCACTTGCATGGATGTCTTTTATGTGTCACCGGCATGGGTGCCTTTTGTGTATCACCAGCACTGGCCACAGCTACAATTTCACTTAGCTTGGTGTGTCTTCTCAAGCACAGCAAATCACCAAAAGTCTCGGTTATTTGTCATCACCTCCATGAGACTCAACATCCAAAGATGTAAACCAAATAACCAAATTGATATGGTGCTAAAGAAGAGAATAACAAACTTTTGACACAATTGAGGATATTTCACTCATCCTACCTTACTGTTAGAATATAATTTTAAGATCCATCTTCGATTATATCAAGAAAAATGATACCTACCACAGCTTCCCAATTATGTTTAAATTGCTGAAAATGTATTCAACACTTCCAGTAATAACTGCAAATGTAAAGCACTTCTATTCCAAACTTGAGTTAATTATGCATAAACTGTGGAGCCTATGTGGGAAAGAGAGGTTTGCTAATCTCATGTTGCTTAATATTGAGAGAAAGACATCCCTGCAGATAATGAAGTGATAAAGATTTTTAAGAATTGGCCGAGAGGAGAATGCTATTATGATTTATTAAAGAATGTTGGCTTCCTTGTTCTTTAGTAGATTAAGAACATAATTTTTGTTCTTGTATTTTTCTGATAAGGATCAATATTTTTCTATTACTACTTAAGAGCTGTGGTGATCATATTAAATAGCCCACAGTATATTTCTATAAATCTTTAATATGTAGTTTCATATTATTTCATATTTAAATATATATGCAACAGTATACTGTAATCTATATGATAAGCAAGATAAAAGTCAATATAAGAAAAACTGAATAATAATTGTAAATTAGACTCCAATATTTCAATATCTTCATATCTTTTGAAAATTTTACAATAAAAAAAAATAATTTTTTTTCACAACAAATTTCCATTTATTTTATTTAATCAGCTTTAACTATAAAAATAATGGAATTTAAGAATATTTAATGGAATTCCAGAATATTTATCAAATATGTTAGCATTTTCCTTTATATGTATGTATATATATATATATTATATAGCAAATGAAGGCATGTGGCTTAGTCATGAGTTTAGTTCCCAGCGATGCATCGTGTCCTTGAGCAAGACACTTTATTTCACATTATTTCAATCTACTCAGCTGGCAAAAATGAGTAGCACCTGCATTTCAAAGGGCCAGCCTTGTCATACTCTGTGTTATGCCAAATCTCCCTGAGAACTATGCTAAGGGTACACGTGTAAGTGGAGTGCTCAGCCATATGCACATTAACTTCATGAGTAGGCTATTCCGTTGATCAGAACAACTGGATCCCTCATTTGTAACTGAATGCCAGTTTAGTAATATATAGCATATTATATGTATACTTATATTATAATAAGTATACATATAATATCATCATCATCATCATCATCATCGTTTAACGTCCGCTTTCCATGCTAGCATGGGTTGGACGATTTGACTGAGGACTGGTGAAACCGGATGGCAACACCAGGCTCCAGTCTGATTTGGCAGAGTTTCTACAGCTGGATGCCCTTCCTAACGCCAACCACTCAGAGAGTGTAGTGGGTGCTTTTACGTGTCACCCGCACGAAAACGGCCACGCTCGAAATGGTGTCTTTTATGTGCCACCCGCACAAGCCAGTCCAGGGGCACTGGCAACGATCTCGCTCGAAAATCCTACAGGAGCCAGTCAGGCGGTACTGGCAACGGCCACGCTCAAAATGGTGCATCTCATGTGCCACCCGCACAAGAACCAGTCCAGGGGCACT
>NC_068984.1:52386277-52387483 GCF_001194135.2 Octopus bimaculoides
CACCTCAGCCCAGGTCTTCCTGGGCCTACCTCTTCCACGGGTTCCCTCAACTGTTAGGGTGTGGCACTTTTTCACGCAGCTATCCTCCTCCATTCTCACCACATGTCCATACCAGCGCAATCGTCTCTCTTGCATGCCACAACTGATGCTTCTAATGTTCAGCTTTTCTCTCAAGATACTTACACTCTGACGGGTATTCACATTGACATTACACATCCAACGGAGCATACTGGCTTCATTCCTTGCGAGCTTACGTATGTCCTCAGCAGTTACAGCCCATGTTTCACTGCCATGTAGCATGGTTGTTCGTACGCATGCGTCATACAGTCTGCCTTTTACTCTATATATTATATAACATTATTTTGTATCTTTTACTTGTTTCAGTCGTTCAACTGCAGCCATGCTGAGGCACTGCCTTGAAGGGTTTAGTTAAACAAATCAACCCCAATACTTATTTTGTAAGCCTGGTACTTATTCTATTGATTTCTTTTGCTGAACTGCTAAGTTATGTGTACTTAAACAAACCAACACCAGTTGTGCAGGGTAGTGGTGCAAACAAAAATGCACAAACACACACATATATGTATGTATATGTATATATCAATACATACACACATACACATATATACATGGGAACCTGTGAAAGAGGCAGACCCAGGAAGACATGGGATGAAAGCACAACCTTCAAACGTCAGGCCTAATAGAGGCAATCACCGGTGATCGAGACCTTTGGAGGTATGCTATGCTTCAGAAGACCTGGCATGATCTTTAAAATTCAGAAGACCCTGCCTGATCTTTAAAATTCCATGTGCTACATATTATTATGTTGTTGTTTGAAGGCAACAAGCTGTTAGAATCGTTAGCATGCAGGACAGAATGCTTAGTGGTATTTCGCCCTTCGCTACATTCTGAGTTTGAATTCCGCCAGGGTCGACTTTGCCTCCATCCTTTCAAAGTCAATAAATTAAGTACCAGTGGAACACTGGAGGAGATGTAATCGTCTAGTCCCCTCCCACAAATTTCAGGCCTTGTACCTATAGTAGAAAGGATTATTATGTTGTTGTTTGGATCTAGTTCAAACCTGAATGAACAGATTCTTTCATCAAAACATTCCAGTTATGACCACCCTATCTTTTTAGAAGAGGAGGGAGGAAGAGGATGGGGTGGTGGTGGAGGAGGAGGAGGAGGAGGTGGTGGTGGTGGAGG
>NC_068984.1:52387591-52402426 GCF_001194135.2 Octopus bimaculoides
AAGTAATGCTCAAAATCTTCCCAATTCTGCCAGAATTAGTGAACTTCAGCTTCTGCTGATTCATGTTCAGACACGAGGGTGTGCTGAAAAGTTCCTGGCTTTAAGGGTATCGAAAGGGTAGAGCTGTTACTATTTATATGTAAGTGTGTGTGCGTGTGTGTGTGAGAATGTGTGTGCGCATGTGTGTGTGTGTGTGTGTGTGTGTGTGTGTGTGAGAATGTGTGTGTGTAAATATTTGTCCTATCTCCTTGTAAAAGTGCTAAGCAGTGGGACTGACCCCAGAACCATAAGGATGGAAAGCAAATTTCTTACCATACAGCCATACCCTTTCAATACCCTCAAAGTCAGGAACTTTTCAGCACCCCCTTGTAAAACTACGAGTAGAGTATGTTTTCTTAAGTAATGCAAATCTGGGAACAAAGGATTGGAGTAAATGCTTTAATACAGAGTTTGAACATAAAGAGTGAGAACAAACATCACAAAGCACTTTTGCCAATGAACAATTCTATCAGCTCACTGTCTTTGGATTCTCTAGTAATATGTGTAACAATGTTATAGTATTATAAAGTATGATAATACAGAAAGCTGTTTTCATTAACATGTGAATTAGACAACTCATTGTTACACATGCAAACACACTGACAAATATACATAACTACACCTGTAATTTATGATACAGAATTGTTTTTTTGCAATTTGGTATTCTTTTTTAAATATCCCTCTTCAACTGAGTGATCCTAATCTTGAGGACTCATGGGTGTTAGAGCCAAATAAAAAATTATCCATGCCAGTGCCACATAAAAGTGCCCATGCTGGTGCCGTGTAAAAGCACCCAGTATACTCTGTAAAGTGGTTGGTGTTAAGAAGGGCATCCAGCTGTAGAAACCATGCCACAACAGACACATAGCCTGGGCAGCTCTTCAGCTGGCCAACTCCTGTCAAACTGTCCAACCCATACCAACATGGAAAACAGATGTTAAATTATGATGATGATGATGATGATGATGATAATGACAATTGATGGATCCTAGTGTATATACCATGGCTATCATCTTCTCTTAATGGGTGCACAAGGACTGAAATTTTGAGGCAGAGGGTATAGTCAATTACATCAACCCCAGTACTCAACTGGTACTTAACGACCCCAAAAGGATGAAAGGCAAATTCAACCTCAGCAGAATTTAAAGATGGATAACTTAATGTTAAATTAATACAAGGCTATTAAGGTTTGCACAGACCATGACTTCTACTCATAACAAAGGTATCAATACATATAGAGAAAGTGTATACAGGGAGGCAAGTGAGATGTTAGTGTCTGTTTGAGTGTGAAACCTATAATGTAATTATAGAGAGAGCTGGCATTGATGTTGTTATTGTTGTTACTGGTGTTGTCATCATTGTTATTGGTCTCAGATAAACCCTGAATTACCAGGCCTATGACCAAAGGTGTATGAGCCATAAATACATCATTGTTTTCATCATCATCATCATCATCATTCAATGTCTGTTTTCTGTGATTACATGGATCAAATGGTTTGACAAGGTCCAACAAGGCACAAAGCTGAATCCCCACCACTCTTTCTGTATATAGAAACTGCAATTCTTAGCCTAGAAGAAATTTGGCTATGGGGTTGAGGGAATTGAAGGATTCCAGTGTGGAAATAGTTCTTAGGTTGAAAACTACTTTACCATCATTCATTCCATTTTTGTTATACAGGATAGGCCAAAATAAGTTCAATATGCTCAAGAATTGTGAAAGCAATGCTTCAATTTTTCTGAAATTGAATAAAATACATAAAATAATGGTGAATACACACATACTTGTACATGATGAACAAAATGAATAATAATAATTAATAATAATAATAATAATAATCCTTTCTACTAAAGGCACAAAACCTGAAATTTGTTGGGAAGGGATTTATCAATTACATCAACACCATTGTTTCACTGGTACTTAATTTATCAACCCCAAAAGGATGAAAGGCAAAGTCAACCTTGATGGAATTTGAACTCAGAACATAGCAATGGGCGAAATACTGTTAATCATTTTGTCCAGTGTGCTAACGATTCTGCCACCTTAATGCTCACCACCTTAATAATAATATTAATAATGTAAAGTAATTGGTGCTAGAAAGGGTATCCATCTGTAGAAGCCAAGCCAAATCAGACCGAAACCTGCTACAACTCTCTGGCATACCAACTCTGGTCAAACTGTCCAACCCATGCCAGCATGGAAAACGGACATCAAAAGATGATGATGATGAAATGAATGAAATATCAAATGTTTTGGTGTGTGACTTTTGGCTCACCCTGTATTTATTCACTTTGATGTTGATTTTAAAGGATTGCTACTTAATGTTAAATTAATCCTTTCTACAATTTGGGGGTAGGGGGATAGTCAATTACATCAACCCCAGTACTCAACTGGTACTTAATTAATCAACCCCAAAAGGATGAAAGGCAATGTCAACCTTGGCAGAATTTGAACTCGGAACATAAAGAGGGAAAATTTAATGTTAAAATAATACAAGGCTATTAAGTATCACACAGACTACTGACCACTTTTCTTTATTACCATATAAGAGGGAAAATTAAGATTATCTTTTGTCATTTACGTGTTTCAGGCATTAGACTGTGGTCATGCTGGAGCACTACCTTAAAGAATTTTAGCCAAACAAATCAACCTCAACACTTATTCTTTTTAAAGCCTGATACTTACTCTATTGGTCTCTTTTGCCAAACTGCTAAGTTACTGGGACATAAACACACCAATACTGATTGTCAAGCAGTAGTGGGGGCAAACACAGACACAAACACGCACACAGATACAAGCACACACACACACACACACACACACACACACACACACACACACACACACACACACGTAGATGCGATTGCCTTCTCATAGTTTCTGTCTCTCAAATCCACTCGCAAGGCTTTGCTTGGCCCAAAGCTATAGTAGATGGCACTTGCCCAAGGTTCCACACAGTGAGACTGAACCTGGAAGCATGTGGGTGAGAAGCAAACTCCTTACCCCACAACCACACCAGTCAACTATTAGAGAGGGGACACAAAAAAAAAGGGTTTAACAAACACTGATCTAGAGTTACATCATCAATCATATCTTCCCTTGTTTTGAGATGACGGGTGTTTGATTCAAGGGAGATTTAGCTGTTATTTCTAGCAGGTTAAGCAACCCACAATAATGCAGGCTCCCTGCATTAGCAGCTGTAATGACATGCAAAACTGAATATGATTACTATGAAAGTGTTAACATAAATCTAAACAATAGACTGTATTTAATCAGCTTAAAATGCTCTTCCTCTTGGAGATCTTCTTCTTCAGTATATTGTAGCTACCTCAAGGTAGATTTTTCTTTCATCTCTTGCATAGAACATGACAACATCATACAGACATCAAACAGCGCTTTATATGATACATATAGATGAGAAGAGAGGAGAACAGTTGGGTGTATGTGTTTGTGTAAGACTATAGCATATTTGTGTGTGTGCATGTGGTATATATATATATATATATATATATATATATATATATATATATATATATATATATATATATATATGGCCTGTGTGCGTGTGTGTGTTATGTGTATGCGCAGTATGCAAGTGTGACATGTGTATGTGTTGTATGAGGTGTATGTAAGGTATGTGTGTAAGTGTGTGTGTGTGTGTATCACATGTGAATGTGACACATATGCACTCATGAGATATCTGTGTATGAGGTATGTGTATGTAAAGCTTTTATATATATATATATATATATATATATATATATATATACACATGTATGTGCATGTGCATGTGTGCATATGAGTGGCATGCAAGTGTGAGATGCATGTATGTGTGAGTATATGCGTGTGTCAGATTGAGAAATATAAATGCGGTGTGAGAGGCATGTGCTTAGCACGTGTGTGTGGTGTATACATGAAAGGAGGGAACAAGTTTGTAATGTGTGTGTGTGTGTGTGTGTGTGTGTGTAATGTACATGAGAGGCATGTGAATGTCAGTGGGAGTTATGTCTACAAGGAATGCATGTATGAAGACTACATGTTGATGTGAAGCATGTGTAGATAAGTATCATTAGTATGTAAGGCATGTGTCTGTAAAATATGTATGAGACGTGTGTATATTCATGTATGATACACATGCATCTGTGTGTTTCTGAGACGTGTGTGTGTGAATATAGTCACTACACCTTTAAGGTTATCTAATCATTGTTAATAAGTACAGAGGAGACTGGTGCATAATATAAAAGAATGCATTTGCAATAGCTTCTATTCGCAATAAGAAAGCAAATTTCTTTTTAATACAAAGGATTACTGTTTAGATAACAGTATGAAACACACAATACTGTAGTTTAATACTGTATTATCAAAACTCGTCTTACTAATCTCTGTAATACTATATTTAATATAAAAGATAGGTGTTATTATTATCAGTATGGAACATGTGATACTGTATTCGGTAAAAGATTACTGTTATGGTGCCAGTATCAGACACATAATGCTATATTTAATGCATTTCTTTTTTAAAGACATGAATTATTCTTGCATGTAATGCTGTGTTTAATGTAAAGTATCGGTGTTAAGACGCCAGCATGAAACATAGAATAATGTATTTAATACAAAGGATTAGAGTTAAGATGCCAATATCAAACATGTAATGTTGTATTCTAATGACATGGACATAGTTAAGGTTAATAACAGTAAAAGTTAAAGAGTGTAATGAGTTTAGTTGAGACAGTGATGACATAATTAGCATAAATTGAAATGCTGAGGCTTCATTTTGTAGATTAAAAATGGCTGAATGGAATGTAAAGGGTGTGATCTGAGAGACAAGTGACAGCTACTTCTATCTGTTCAAACAACCATACAAAGGCTCTCAGGAAAAATAGCTCATTTAAAAAGACTGAAAAAGTATTATCTGGTAATTACTTCATAGATTTTCTAAACAAGACAGTTGGAAAACTAGCAACTAACCTAAGATCAACAGAATAAATTATTGAGTATAGTTATGGATATTGAGATGACTTCTGCATGACTCTTAGGTACCCTTAATGGAGTTAACTCTGCTGTCAAAGGATAACTTACTTCTTCCTTCCAATAATCTCTGAGACTCTGAGAAAGCTCATGAGTGCTGTCCTTCATCCCCTCATTAAGAAAAAAAATTAATCTATGTCCAAGGGGAAATTAAAAGGAAAATATATGATATGATTGTTTCTAATTTAGGTACAGATCCAGTAATTTTGAGGGGAAGGAATTAGAAGATACCATCAACCCCAGTACTTGACTGGTACTTTATTTCCTCAATTCCAGAAGGATGAAAAGCAAAGCAGACCCTGACAGGAATTGAATTCAGAACTTAAAGAGCTAGAAGAAATACTACAAAGTATTTTTTCAATACTTTTTGCTAATAAATCAATTCAATTCTGTTTCCTAATAAATCAATTCAAAATGTTATGGTTTTGTCAAATTATGGGGTTCTGCTACAAAAGACCACCAGCAGATATACAAACCTGAATTCTCTATACTTGCTGGAGCTGGTGGAAGGAGCAGTGCTCATAATCTTTGCAGGTTCTTCAAGATCACTGAGCTTGATGTCAAATATTGTTGTGTTTTTTATAATGTTGCAGCTGAGTGTACTGAAGCAATTTGAAGTAAAGTGCTTTGTCCAATGACACACTGCACCTTCTGAACTGGGAATCAAACCTACAAACATTATGATTAAGAAGAGCCTAAGTTGCTTAACCACTAGGTCACATATCTTTACTTTACAAGAGGACAGCAATTAACCTGAACTAGATGTTGTTTGCAGTAGAATACATTTCACATTTCCATTTTCTTGTTTGCATAAGCACTGCATGAGCTCACCATACAGATTGGTGTGGGGGTCTATCACTTCATGAGTAGCAGCAGCTGCCTTTGAGGAGGACCAGCAATAGCATCTTGCTACTGCACGAGAAACATCACAGGGCAGTGCCTGCCTCAGTTCAGACAACAGACTATCATTGTGGCACCTGTGGGCACCTGGACTGCAGAGTCACATTCACTCTCATCAATGAGAACACAGACTTTGTCATTATTGGACACTGATGGATTACCAACATATTTCACACTAAAGATACTGTAAAGTTAGTTTTTTTCTGTTTTCCAGGCAAAATTTAAAATTTTGTTATCTTAATAACAGAAAGGATAACCATCTAAGTGATTTGCTAGACTTTTTTCTGAGCCAGTGAGGGCTTCTTGAAAAAGTATCTGAATCTCCCTCATATTGCACTGTACCATCTTGAAAAATAAAGGTGGACATACTAATTAATACTTAGATGAGCTTTCTCCAAAGAAGAGATGGGATGGTCATGCATCTACTAAATCAATGCTGACTTCAAATCAAACAATAACAACATGATTTGCTCAACTATTTTTATAAAATTATATACATACCTATAGCCAACACACTTTTATCAGTGCCCTTCTGTTATTATAGGAATTACTGGTACTTAAGTAACTCTTGCAGATGTTTACTCAGTAATGGAGATTTCATTCCAAGTAAGCTTTAATACTGAAGAAATTTTCTCTGCATAATTATTGACCAAACAAACAGGAAACCAGTCTAGACTTAATGCGGTATTAGGTGTAATGGATTTCCTTACACTTATTCAAAGAAATCAATGTCAAGAAAATATAGTTTATTTTTCAGTTGTTGCAAAGAAAAGAACAATTCTTCACCATTTATTTTATGAATTTTCTTTTGGACAGGAAAAACAATAACCAAATGGCAAAGTTCTTGTGAAACCAAACAACTGAAGACAATTATGTTTGTAAAGTACAAAAAGAAATATGAATTATATACAAACAAGTATCAGTGGTACATTCTGCAAGATTCTTTTATGGAAGAATACTTTCTTATTTTACTGAAATAACAAAAGGTGACATGAACGTGTATACACATGCGCACGCGTGCACACACGCACGCGCACACACACACACATGCATGCACAACCTGCCTTTGGCATTTTTTAAGAGCAACCACTCTTAAATTACATTTCAGTTTATTTCATATGCTATGGACAAACATGTAACTTTACTGCATGTTTTGGAAAAAAACGACTTGAAAGGCTACCAATATAACAACTCAGTAAGCTATATATTTATGATAATTAGCACTAAACCTTTACAGTAGAGACATTAACTCAAACTTGATACCTTAGCAATGTTGTATTAATACACATTTAGTATGAGCAAACTTGTTTATCATACTGGAAGTGTTTATTTCCTGATGGCTAAAATTAATGTCCAGTTCATTAACAGCAAAGCTACTCATTCTGCTTCAACCTTTATATATATATATAGAGAGATAATGTGGCAGATGTGCAGAAACATTAAACACTTTGGACACATGGAATTAGATATTCTCAAATATTCAGAAAGACTCCCTAGAGGTAGATAGTTTCTGGTATCTAGGTGACCAAATTAGCAGTGAAGGGTGATGCTCTGAAAGTATAGTTGCTAGAATAAGAATAGGTTGGAGAAAGTTCAGAGAGCTTTTACCTCTGTTGGCAACTAAAGGTCTCTCTCTCTCTCTCTCTCTCTCAGAAAAGAAGATTGTATGAGGCTTGTGTATGAATGATTTATGCTCCGTGAATGGCTCAGTGATTAGAGCATCGGGCTCATAATCATGAGGTAGTGAGTTCGATTCCTGGATCAGGCTGTGTTGTGTTCTTGAGCAAGACACTTTATTTCATGTTGTTCCAGTTCATTCAGCTGTAGAAATGAGTTGCAAAGTCACTAGTACTAAACTTGTATCAGCCTTTGTCTTTTCCTTGGATAATATCAGTGACATGGAGAGGGGAGGCTTGTATAGATGGGTGACTGCTGGTCTTCTATAAACAGCCTTGCCCAGACATGTGCCTCCAAGGGTAACTTTCTAGGTGCAATCCCATGGTCATTCATGACCGAAGGGAGTCTTTACTCTTTTACCCTAGTGAAACATGGGCCCTGAATGCAGAGGACATGTGTTGACTAGAGAGAAATGAAGCTTGTATGCTCTGATGGATGTGCCATGTCAGTGTGCATGTATGAAAAAGTATGAATGTGTTGAGAAAAAAAATTAAGCATAATAGGAATCTACTGTAGCATTCAAGAGAGAAGACTTTGATGGTTAGGACATGTGATGCATATGAATGAGGACAGATGTATAAAGAAGTGCTGATCACTTAAAATGGAAGGAACCTGTAGAAGAGGAACCTTGGGATGAAGTAGTAAGGGCTGACCTCAAAATGTTGATCCTCACACGGGAGATGACAATGGATTGCAATGTCTGGCAGTATGAGGTTCTTGAGAAGACTCACCCACCTTAGTGAAACTGAGTTCTGGAAGCATTGTGTATTATGCGCTCTTCCCCCACACATTACGTTAATTCACCCCCACTTGTAAATGAACCAAACTATATCTTACTATGCACTACGCTTGCCTCTCCCAATCCATGCTCCTTTAGACCTACGCTGTTTTGTCACCTCTCTCTTTCCTTCCCCCTCGCCCACTAAATGTATAATTGCTGTCCTGCTTCTCTCCTATATACCTATATTCACCATGCATAGCATTCCTCTTCTCCTTTCCTCTCCCCTATTCTCCTTTTGCACTTTCATGAACTCCTTGCTCACCTAATATGTCCAATCCTCTGTACCATTCCACTTAAATTCTTCTCTTTGTACCTTGAAACTATGCCCAGGCACATCTTCAACACCACATGCGCAGGTTGCCAACACTACTATTTCCCCACGTGCGGTTAACACAACCCCACTATTTACTGACTTTATATACACACACACACACACACACACACACACACACACACACACACACACACAGACACACACACACACACACAGAGGGTGCAGTGAATAAATTGTTATCTAAACTATGCAAAAGCGAAAATAATACTGGCATCTCGTTTAACAGATATATTTATCAAAATTGAGTTAAAATATCTTGAAATGCCAAACAGTAAATTTATTCAATAAAATCGCCATTGGCCTCAATCACATCCTCCAAACAACTTTGAAATCTCCTGCAACTCTTCTGGACGGTCTCCTTGTTTAAGCTGATGAATGCTACCATAATCTTTGCCTTCAGTTCATCTTTGGTGTTGCAAGGAGTTTTGTTGGTCTCTTGCTCAACTGCACCCCACACATAATAATCAAGGAGGTTGGAGTTTGGGGAGTTAGGTAGCCAGATGTTGGGGGTGATGTGGTAGCAGAAATTGTCTGACAGCTACAACTGGGTTCTCCTGCTTGTGTGGCATGGGGCAGAGTCCTGTTGCCAGACATAGGGTCTTCCAGCAGCCACTCTCTTGAGCCAGAGCAGCACTACCTCCTCCAGGCACTTGATGTAGGCCTCCATGTTGAGCCTGAGGCTGTGTGAGAAGATGAATGAAGGCATAACATCGCCATCACTAGTGATCCCTCCAAATACCATGACATTGACTGGATGTTTGATTTTTATCACTCTCGGTACATGTCCTCAGATTGACACCCAAATACCCTGAAATGTTCATAGTTGAACTTCTGGCACAAATACCAAGCAGTACAGCATGTCATTTCCAATTTTCTGGCAGAGGGAATTGCATCATGGGGCTGTTTTTCTCACAGATGGTGCCCAACTGACCCTACAACACTGTGTAGTTGACAAAATCAAAAACAAACAATGCACATGCATGAAATTAAAAATATAAAATGGTGACAATTTACCCATCACACCCTGTATATATGTTGTTAGCTCTGAAAATTGCTATTTACTACAGCTGTATAGCTATAAAAATCAAATGAGACTATGACTTTATTTCTATGTATGGAAAAAAACAAGATTCCAGATAGCTATTTATTTTATCAAGTAGAAAAACTGAAACTTCATAGAATCTTGATTCATATCAACACAAGCAGTAACATTGTGTCTTGCTGAACTGCTGAAGATCTTTTCTCAGACTTTTTCTTCAACAAATTTTTATGATACATTGCAAAAAGTTCTGAAGATATTGTCTGATGGAACTTTCGAAAAGGATCAAAAGTCCTTCCTGAGACATAGGCTCATAACGCCAGCTTTCCAAATTCAGTGGTGTATGTAGTTCCCACTGGCAGGATTATGGTCTGTCACAGAGGATTATTCCTCTTTGGCAGCTGAGAGAATTGGGGCAATGTGAAATGAAGTCTTTTGCTCAAAGGTACAACACATTTCTCAGTCCAAGAATCAAAACTGCAATCTTACAGTCATTAGTGCAACACCCAATCACTAAACCATGTGCCTCCGTGATGGAACTTTAATAGACAAATAAATCAGAATGTGCTGCTCAGATTCTTGTAAGCTGTCAGATATTCTTACAAAGCAGAAACCAAACCTTCTACAATGAAAAGCAAATGCTCAGCTTTAAATATCTAATAAGTAGTTCCAGTTTCAATAAAAGTGTCTGTAATATTAGAACAGAACCTGTAAGAGAGGAGTATTCAGGTGATATATCAGTCTGCAGCCAAGAGAATATCTGACAACCTTACCTCCAAAAATAACTTCACAGACACTATCCATTGTATTATTTTACAAAGGTTAGCAAGCATGTTGTACTTCATGTGTATTTTAGTCTCTTTTTACCATACTTTTATCTTTTATCTGTTTCAGTCATTAGACTGCGACCATGCTGGGGCACCACCTTGAAGAACTTTTAGTTGAACGAATCAGCCCCAGTACTTTCTTTTTTTTTTTAAGTCTTGTATTTATTTTATCGGAATCTTTTACCAAACCACTAAGTTATTAGGACATAAATACAACAGCACCAGTTGTCAAGTGGGGGAGCAGGGAGGCAAACACAGACACAAAGGTACACATACATACACACATGCATATGATAGGCTTCTCTCAGTTTCCATCTACCAAATCTACTCAGAAGGCTTTGGTCAGCCTGGGGCTACAGTAGAAGACATTTGCCCATGGTACTACATAGAAGAACTGAACCTGGAACCATGTGGTTAGGAAGCAAGCTTCTTACTATACAGAGACACCTGCACCTACTTATCTATTTTTCTTATGAAGTATGTTTGATTAAAATTGAAATCAATTGCAGATCCAAAATTTCCCAAATTATGAACAATTTAAGGATATTTCCAAAACCAAAAGTTCTGTATGCAAACCATTTTTCTGAAAACTATAATTAAGGTTTCTTAATTATACTTAATTATTAATTTTCATCTCATAAGAAGACATTTAGATGGATACATTCAAATTACTAATTACTATATAAACTGCAATTATAATGCAGGAACACATTAATGTCAAAACTGCCAGAATTCTTCATTACAAATAATAATAATAATAACAACAATTCTTTCAATTATAGGCACAAGTCCTGGATTTTTGTGGGGAGGGAGACAATCAATCACATCGACCACAGTACTTGACTGGTACTTAATTTGTTGACCCTGAAAGGATGAAAGGCAAAGTTGACCTTGGCAGAATTTGAACTCAGAACATAAAGACAGGCAAAATGCTGCTAAGCAATTTTCTCAGCATGCTACCAATTCTGCCAGCTCACTATCTTAATAATAATAATGATGATGATGATGATAATTATTGGTGTGCTTAATTTCTCTTCAAGTTGCAATAAGTACATTAAAATTTCATACAATACCATTATCTTTATTGAAAAGATTCAATTGAAGATAGCCTTTTGTGGCAACTATCCACCTATAACATAGCCAAGACTAGCTTATCCACCTATAAGAGAGCCAAATCTAGGCTTCCATTTCAGACAAAATGTGTTCCATGTTAAAGTACTACTCATGTATCTGTGACAGTAGAGCAGTCACATATAAGAGAGGAATACTTTACACAGTGTTTGCACTCAATCATTCAATTTATCATCCAGCTAATAGACAAAACTTCCTTCACAGAGACTTTGCTATCAGTAGCCCAACAAAATGCTAAGTCCTCTATCTATCCTTACCAATATTTCTACAATAGATTCTAATCAGGCAATGTTCTTCAGTCCCACAAAACACATTTGAGGCACCTGCTTATTTTTCTTTTCTCATTTCTACTATATTACATTTCTACTATATCAAAAAGCATCTTTCTTTCATTCCCTTTTCTTTTTCTTTCTTTTCATTTTTTTTGAAAAGTTGCAAGCATTATTCATTTAACTTATTCACAAAACGAATTTATTCCTCACTATTGCCCTACCTGGTAGAATATATATATATATATATATATATATATATATATATATATATATATATATATATATATATATATATATATACAGTGGGGGAAAATAAATATTCGTACATGTCAAAATTCTTTATTTAATTTCTAATGAACATAAATGGGATATACCAATACTATATTTGCATACACATACATAAACTAAGAATATGGAAAAGAAACTAATAAATTATAGTAACTAATGAATTTATATACAAATATAAATATTTAGGGGTGAAAAGTGGCCATTAACTTCCAGACATGTATTAATACAGAGAACTGCTACTTAGGCAACTTGGCCAAAGTGTCCAGTGGTGTTGCATACATGCCATTTCAAATTCTTTCTGAAGGGCCATCAGTATAGCCAGTTTTCTACAATACATGACTTCCTTTAGGGTGCCTCATAGGTAAAAGTCTTCTGGTGTTAAATCAAGAGAATGTGCAGGGAACTCAACTGCACCTCTTTGTCCTATCCAATGTCCTTGCAAATTGTCATCCAGATAAAGCTCACACATCTTGGCTGTAGTATGATGTTGCACTATCTTGTTAAAAGAAAAATTCATCATCTCCATAAAGTGCACTATGTGTAGGTATGCTCAACTAGTAACAATACCTTCAAAGAAAAATGGTCCTATTAAATCTCTTGAGGATACTTCACATCAAATATTGACACCCAGTAAATTAACTGCTTTATCCACGTGCAAGCAAGCATTTTCTGGTGCCTAGTAAGCTCAGTTATGTCAGTTCACTGTTCTATTTAGTTTAAACTGTGCTTCATCAGACTATACATTTGTCTTCACAAATTCTTCATCCTAACCTATTATTTGTAGAAACCACTCACAAGACTCAATTCTTTAATCAGGATCATCGTCATTAATTGCATGTAATAATCTTGGGATGTAAACTGACCACTTAGCTCTTCTAAGAATGCACCATATGTCTGTACTACTTATTTCGGTTTTGCATGTGCATTGTTTGGTAGACTTCTGTGGCAAGTGTGTGAAATGCTCCAACACCATAACCAAAAAAGCAATGCTTGTTACTGTACAAGATCTGCCAGATTTTTTCCTTCTGCACATCACACAGAGCCATGTGTTTCAAATTTATCACAATTCCATGAAATAGTCAGGCATGCTGGAGGTTCTGTTCCAAACCCATGCCTCCCTTGTTGATGAACTTGAAAAATATTTTCAAATTTAAAATACCACTCTGCCGTTTTTTCACAGTTGCTCACAATAGCATCAAGAAGTCATAAGAAAGTTTTCAGAATTGTTAATCTCAAAATAATACCTATTGACTATTTCATGCATCAACAGTTGATTAAGTGCAACCTTACCAACAATAAAATCACAGTATTTTTTAAGTAAAATGTTTTTTTTTTAATGTCTTTATTACGTGTGTGTGCGTGTGTGCGTCAGTATTTGTATGTTTGTGTCTCCTTGTCTTTATAATGTGTGGAAGTTGTAATCATACAAGCAGTATCAGTTATTTCCTATCTTCTGTGAAAACATATCTGGCTATGGGGAAATATTGCCTTGCTTGGAAAACAAGTATGGGTTGGTGACAAGAAGGACATCCAGCCCTAGAAAATTTGCTCTTCAAAGAACTCTCCAACCCATGTAAGCAGGGAAAAGGGGCCACTAAACCAATGATGAAGATGATGATATATATCTATAAATATGTGCATGTGTGTGTGTATATATCTATCTGTCTGTCCGTCTATGTATATATATATATATATATATATATATATATATATATATATATATATATATAGTGTAAGTCATCTAAAAGTCGATAAGTCAGGAAAAAAATGCACCCGTATATCTGTCGATAGAGTGGGAATATTATGCAACATGTACAGTATTATATATCCGTTACAGCCAACCTTTCCAATCAGTTTCATGCAAGGGGTTCAACATAGTGTTAGGTAATAATCCAATTATGTAACCTTATGCTCATCCATGGCAGCCGAAATTGAATGAAATATGGTGACTGCTCTCTGTTGTTGGAGATGATTAGACAGTTGCTGTGAAAAAAATGATGAAATTTAATCCCCTTCTCATTTCATAGTCTTTTTTCACAACAACTGCAAACCAGATGTGTCCATTCACCTCCAACAATAGAGAGCAATTACCATATTTCATTCCATATTGGCTATCTCTGATGAACATTGGGTTATATAACCGGATTATCACCTAACACTCCATTGAATCTCTGGTGTGAAACCAATTGGTAAGATTGGCCATAATGGACATATAATACTGTACACTTTGGATTGTGTATATCATCATCATCATCATCGTTTAACGTCCGCTTTCCATGCTAGCATGGGTTGGACGATTTGACTGAGGACTGGTGAAACCGGATGGCAACACCAGGCTCCAGTCTGATTTGGCAGAGTTTCTACAGCTGGATGCCCTTCCTAACGCCAACCACTCAGAGAGTGTAGTGGGTGCTTTTACGTGTCACCCGCACGAAAACGGCCACGCTCGAAATGGTGTCTTTTATGTGCCACCTGCACAAGCCAGTCCAGGGGCACTGGCAACGATCTTGCTCGAAAATCC
>NC_068984.1:52403106-52404567 GCF_001194135.2 Octopus bimaculoides
CTAAACTTTGCCCAGGCTATTCTTATTCTAGCAGCTACACTTTCAGCGCACCCACCCCCACTACTAACTTGGTCGCCCAGATAGCGGAAGCTATCGACTACCTCTAGTTTTTCACCCTGGAATGAGATAGAAGTTGTTTCCTGTTAGTTTACAGTCTTTATTGCCCCTGAACATCTGCCACAAACAAAAACTAACTTGCTGGTTAACCTGCCTTTGATGTTGCTTCACCTCTTATGTGTCCATAGCTTGCACCGGGTACATCTTATAGAGTTACTACCTACTCCTTTTCTACATACTGAGCAGGGCCATCTACCTGAAGGGGTTTGTGTTTTATCTACCTTCCTACTTATTAGGATTTTGGTTATATATATGTGTGTGTGTGTGTGCATATATATATATGTATAATTATTCAATATTAACAGTTTTGTATCAGAAAACCAAGAATTTATACAAGGCTGTAAAAGAAGTGCTCAAACTAGTTGAGACAAAGGTACAAAGTTAATTGCAGAATAAAACCGTTAGGTCATCGACTCAAAAAGCCACAGCCCACCAATGACCACATATAAGAAGTACAGCATAAACCACAAAACCAAATTAGCAAAGGGAAGTCAAAATTTTTATACACAAGAATAAAATCGATTAAAAATATAATAGAATAACATAAATAAATAAACTGCGACTAAAAAGTTGATTAAAAATATTATAGACCGGTACAGATATAGTGGAATAAAAAGATATATATATAGAAAAAATAATATAGAGAAAAAAAATAATACATAGGGAAACGTATTAAAATAGTTCATTCGTTGAGGTTAATGGCTAATAAAAAGAAGTTTAAATTGTACGAAAGTTCATTACTTCCCTCAGGACAGCAAATTTAGCAGGTAACATCCAATTTCTTAATTCATACACAGGAATACCAAAGTACACGGGACAACATAATAACAGAACATCCAATGTGTAACAAAGTAAAATCCATATTTCAGCATCTTCAGGGTGAAGGCACCAGTAAAAAGAAAAAGAAATTATAATTATGAGAGCAAGCTTGAATAAATAATATGGACTAGCCCAAAGAAAAAAAAAAAAAAATTTAATTTTTATTTTTTAGTATACCCTTTTGAATAGTCAGGCAGGTTTGGTAACTAAATAAAACTACTAGGTTTCAAATCCAACGTAAGCCATGATAAAAAATAAATACTACCATTATATCCATATTTTTATTATTATTTTTATATCAATATTTTTGTCTTTTTATTTTTATCTTTATTTCTATTATTACCATTATTATCACCATTACTACCATTATTACCACTACTAATATTATTATTTTTGTTCTTATTTTTATTTTTATATAGTTTTAGGAAGGTGGAGGAAAATTTATGATTGCAAAAAGGGATTACCTCGATAAACTTATTCAAGGTTTTCGGCCCAAAAGACCTAAGAATGGAAAGGGATTCCCTA
>NC_068984.1:52405150-52405676 GCF_001194135.2 Octopus bimaculoides
GTCCCTATTTTTATTTATATTTTTATATTTATTCCTATTTTTATTTATATTTCCATTGTTCCCAGTCCCGTTTCTAAAAGATTGCTTACTACGGTTACTACTAAAAAATGTCTTACCTCCACACCGATCGAATGCAATATGGTCGGGTGGTAAACCTGCCATCTTATTTTTAAATCTTGTGTTATGTATATATGAAATTCTAGTTTTGAAGCCGCTTGCCTCCAGAGTGTTATTATAAATTGGCGCGTGTTGGTTAAAAATTTCTTCATTCGATGATAGATTTGATATTCTAATCGAAATGCCCGTAACAATACTATCTATTGTAGACCTAGGATGATTTGATGAGACGTTCAAATATGACACACATTTATTAGGTTTACGGAAAGGGCAAAACAGACCCGTATCCAGGCACAATGTTACGCCCAGGAAATTTATTTTGTATATACGTATATATGTGTATATACGTATATATGTATATATACATATGTATATATATATGTATGTATATATATATATATATATATAT
>NC_068984.1:52405686-52406883 GCF_001194135.2 Octopus bimaculoides
TAGAGAGAGAGAGAGAGAGAGAGAGAGAGAGAGAGGATAAGAAATAGAGAAATAATTAACAATGAGAAGTAGATCATTGGTGTTTTAAAGTCATTACGTAATTAAGATGAGAGTATGTTTACAGCTGCTTCTATTTATCAAAATGGGGTAAATTTGCATTTACCCCATTTTGATAAATAGAAACAGCTGTAAACATACTCTCATCTTAATTAAATAATGACTTTAAAGCACCAATGATCCACTTCTCATTGTTAATTATTTCTCTATTTCTTATCGTCTCTATATGTATTAAACAATAGTTTTACCTCCAAATTACCTACTACTGTATACCTTATAACAAGGACCATACATACTGAGGCAATACACCAGGAGTGCCTATGGATACATCTATTCCTAAGAGGGTTACATTACCTCTAACTTTTATCTTACACTATATATATATATATATATATATATATATATATATATATATACGGATATATGGGTACAGGACATCACAGTAAGCAACATGAAGTATGAAAACAAACGAGTTAAATACACAATGAGAGAAAAATGGAAAACAGGATAAGTAACACGAAGAACGACCCTTCATCAGTTGTCAGCTGTCTGTCTACTCTTCATTTTGAGCATTCAACAACAATATGAGTCTTCACAGACAGTTGCTCCCATAAATACCAAAATAAAATTTTGGATTTATGGAGGATCAAAGTTGGGAACAAAAACAGGACAGTGGAGGCATACAAGGAATCGAATGAAGACAAACATGGAGGTTCGTTAGACCAGAACAAGTGGAAAATAGTGAATGCCAGGAGAAATATTTCCTTTGTAAAGAGAAAAGATAGAAGAGAGAGATAAAAGACATCCAGTCCTTAGGATGTTGTAGAGGAAAAGAAAGATGGTCACATGAGGAAAAGAAAGATGGACAATGGTCACATGAGAGCAATGAGGGAGTGAAAAAGAGAAAGAGGGGGAGAGAGAGCGACAGATAGAAAATGGTGAATGGGAGAAAAGGGAATTAGAGAAGGATGGGGTAGAAAACAGTATAGAGTAGAGTCGTATCAAAAAGGTTAAGATAAACTTACTGGGAAATGGATGTGTGGCATTCAATTAAATATGCACTAACTGTGATTCTAGAAAAGTGTATGTGTATATAAATAATATATATATATATATATATATATATATATATATATATAA
>NC_068984.1:52407381-52433033 GCF_001194135.2 Octopus bimaculoides
AATATAATATGTGACAATTATTTGGTAGCCATGATAAAACTCCGAGTTTCAGATGTTGGGGCGGAAACCCACACCAGCATCTCTTCAGTTATCGGGCCTGATAACTGAAGAGATGCCAGCATGGGTTTCCGACCCAACATCCAAAACTCAGAGTTTTATCATGGCTACCAAATAATTGTCACATATTATATTTACAGATAAATTCCTCTATTTGCATAATATCAAGGTCTCTTTCATTCTTTTGTTGTCTTGCCATTTCTATCAATATATATATATATATATATATAATTGAGTCAAGCTATAGCCAATAGAACATGTTTGTTCTGAAATAGTTCTTTTGCCAGTTTAAGCTTACTGAACAAAGAATATTTTGCTGTGGCTGTTGTTGCAGACATTGTGAGAAAAATCTGGAGTGATACACAAAGATTTTGGATGATGTTTTCCAATTTGTTTTTCTTCAATGCTGCCAAGGTACATCATAGTTTTCATGTTAATTCATTTATTTAGAAGTTCTTTGCCACTTATATCAGTATTGTAAATTTCTGTAAATGACATACCATTTGTGAGCAAATGATTTTCTGATATTGATTGGTATTTCCAGTGGAATGAATAAAGTATCAGAAATTTTCTTTGCAGCTTCAAATCTACAATGTTAGACAACCAAAGACAGAATTAACAATGACATGAAAAGCAAATGTCTGATATAATGATTCTGCTTATGTGTTAGGATCCTTTCATCTCTTGACTGGTTACAGTCCTAATATTCCTTTCTGCTTTCTTTTATTTGTCTGTAGGTTAATTTCACTTTGTAGGCTGTTAGTAACATGCTTTGATTCTATCAGCAGAGAGTCAAATTGATCTTGCAGTTTCTGCAGATTTTTGATAAGTATTTCAATGTTGTCCACTTCAATATCAGAAATGACATCTCTCTCCTTTAAGATTATGTTACAGATATTAATGGGAGTAATAATGTGGAACAAGATGGATAACATGAGTATGTGTCTGAAAGAGAACATGTATTTAACTCTTTTAAGACCACATTTCTGTTTATTCAGATAATTTTCAAAATAAAGAAGAATTTAGTATAATAACTTTGTCATTATTAACCTGATGTTTGGAACATAAATTAACATGAAATTTTGATGGAATTATAATTCAGATCACTTTAAAACAGAAAGTTTATATCATAGAATAAGGAACAGTCTCAGTTATGTTGGTGTTAAAAGGATTAACAGTTCCTTAGTTTCTGTTACATCACCTCTGGTGTTTGGCATCAGATTAAGTTTCATAATATCCTATTCAAGAAATCTAATATCATTAAAATTTGATGTAAATGATTTCACAGTATTAATTCTGGCTGACCACTAGATAGCTGACATGCAGTGCAGTGATTGGCAGCCTGTGTATGTCAATAATTTTGATATTTATCTTGGATTTTAGGAAAATAGATATTTGGTTCAGTATAACATTCTGATGAATTCCTACTGCACATAATTCAATATAGGTGTGGTTGTGTGGTAAGAAGCTTGCTTCCCAGCCACATGGTTCTGGGTTCAGTCCCATTGCATGGCACCTTTGGGCAAGTGTCCTGTACTATAGCCTCAGGCTGACCAAAGCCTTGTGAGTGGATTTGGTAGGCAGAAACTGAAAGAAGCCAAGGCGGCGAGCTGGCAGGAATGTTAGCATGCCAGGCGAAATGCTTAGCGGTATTTCGTCTGCCGTTACGTTCTGAGTTCAAATTCCAACGAGGTCGACTTTGCGTTTCATCCTTTTGGGGTCGATAAATTAAGTACCAGTTACGCATTGTAAATTAAGTACCAGTTAAGTCAATCTCATCGACTTAATCTCCTTGTTTGTCCCCTCTATGTTTAGCCCCTTGTGGGCAATAAAGAAATAAGAAATGGAAACTGAAAAAGCCTGTCATACATATATATATATATATATCAATGAGCATGTGTCTCTGTGCCTGCATCTGCCCACCACCACCACCACCACCACCACCACTACCTGACAACCGATGTTGGTGTGTTTACATTTCCACACCTTAGTGGTTCAGCAAAAAGAGAGTGATAGAATAAGTACCAGGCTTTAAAAGAAAATGAGTACTGGGATCTATTAGTTTGACTAAAATTCCTCAAGATGATGCCCCAGCATGGCCACAATTTAGTGACAAAACAAATAAAAGATATACATCCACACAGTGGAATAGACTTTCTTCTGCTTTTTGGATTTTTTACAGTGTAACCTGTTGCCGCTTTCTCCTGGGATTAAGGTAAGGATGAATTGTTTTACCTCTGTTCACTAATCCCCATTACAGTGAGTTATGTCTTTTTCCTCATACATTTATGTGAAAAGTGTGTTCTCAACAAAATTTTTAAAAGACATCACACAGAATATAAATTTATATATATTCCCATTGGTGATTTGGATGCTAGGGTATAAAAGGAAAAAAATTATGAATATTTCAAACAGTGGAATAAATTTTATGCCATGAGGATTAAGAGAAGTTACTGCAAATATATTTATCAAACAATACAAGCAGAAATTTCATCCCTTTCTAACAAAGAATTCTGCTGTAAGTGTTAGACTTCTTTATTTCATCACAGCATAACATTTATTCCACTGACTGTTTGAACTCTTTACATTACTGTTTGCCAACGCAAACCATCATGGTTTCCTTGGATTCTATTGTTTTATTGAAAAAAAAAATAAGGATTTGTCTCAGCAATCATACTATCATAACTTTGTTATGTTTGTAATATAGGATTTTCTTGTGTTACTGAAGTATATGTTCCTGAAAACTTGCCATAACATGAAATAAATTTTCCGATTGATTTTCATGTAATAAAGTGATAATACATGCCAATGGATTTTTTGGACAACAGCAAACAACATGACCATTTTTATGTAGGAAAATAACAAATTCTAAACATACTCTGTACAATAAGTATGCACAAAAAAATTTTGAAGAAAAATACATTAAGGAATAAATACGAATTGTAATATTGTAATAGAGTAATTCTTACCACAAAGCATGTTGACTGCTATGTGATAGTTTGTGGTGGAATGAGTGTTACTGGGTAGATAAGGGATGCTATCTTGATCTCGTAGTTCATTATCATCAGCATCTACCCAAGAGGCAAGGAACTTATCCACAACTGTTTGATGTTTATGGTGCATTATCTGTTTGTATAATTCAGAGTAGAAGCTGAGCTCAGTGTAATTTTTATGTTATGTTCACAATTAGTGTTCTTGCTAGCAAAAACTTACAACCTTTCCAGTATAAGTGCCACCCCTTTAGTAATATTCTTTGCAGTCAATTTAAGTGGATTCAATTTAAGCTCCTTATTCTCATCTGTATCCTCAGCTTGTTCTAACAAACCCTTCGTCATTTGCAAGTGTCACTAATACCTTTCTGATCATACATTTATCCTATATTTTTCTAAATTCAAAGTTGAAGGTTTTTTTGGTTTAATTTCTTCCAAAAATCTCTAACTGTAAATTTATCCTCCTTGTCAATTGCTTTCATAGGTTGTTTTAAAGGTCTTCTCAGATAATATGTCTTGAAGTTAGCTTTCACACCTTGATCCATTGGATGGAACTAAGAAGTTGTATTCATCATCATCATCATCATCGTCGTTTAACGTTCGCTTTCCATGCTAGCATGGGTTGGACGATTTGACTGAGGACTGGTGAAACCGGATGGCTACACCAGGCTCCAATCTGATTTGGCAGAGTTTCCACGGCTGGATGCCCTTCCTAACGCCAACCACTCAGAGAGTGTAGTGGGTGCTTTTACGTGTCACCCGCACGAAGGCCAGTCAGGCGGTACTGGCAACGGCCACGCTCAAAATGGTGTATTTTATGTGCCACCCGCACAAGAGCCAGTCCAGGGGCACTGGCAACGATCTCGCTCGAAAATCCTACGAAGGCCAGTCAGGTGGTACTGGCAACGGCCAAACGGCCACATTAGATATATATCCTACTCTTACATAATCAGAAAGCTCCTTTAAATTCACTGGGTGACTTATACATTGTCTAAAAGGAACAATGCTTTGATGGAAATATTATGTCTGACACTTTATATTCCTACAGCAGATCACAAAATATTTGTAAAACACTCTTCAAAAATTCTCTTAGTTATCCATGCTTTATTTGAATGCCAAATCAAAGGTGAATTAAACTTCACATAACAGTTGAAAGACTTTGGGTTTTTGGAGTGATACTTAAGTAGGGGTTTCATTTTTATATTATCAGTGGTACTTCCTCTCAGAAGATGATTTTTGAAAGCTTTAAATCTTGATCTTCATTTTTCTTCCCAAAAGAATGGTTTTTTTCATTACAAATTTCCCTTTCTTTTTCCAGCAATTTTTCGTACAAACTTTTGGCTTATTCATAATTACCATTAAGCTTATCAGTACAGTCATAAATACAAGAGTTACTCCATTTTGAGCATCATTTTAGATCTATGAAAGAATAAGGTCCAAGTGGTTAAAGAAGTAACTTAGTATACTTTCTATTGTCATATATTGTTCTCACTGGAGACATTACAAAAGTGGTCCCTTATGTTCATCTGCCAATCCTAATTGAGGGGCATATGCAGAGGTAAGTGTTGCTATCATGTTTTCTAAAATTTGTCTAAGCTTAATTATCCTGTTGCACTCTGACTACCTTGATTACTTTACCCATTTCTCTGCCAAAAGTATGTCTACACTCTCCACAGCATCACTGTTGCTTGCCCAGAAGAATTTATATCTTTTGTTCATTACCCATGAGAAGTCTGGCTGAGGTTCCCCTCTATCTTATCTCTTGTGCATGTATGCACGCACATACACTTTTCTAGAATCACAGTTAGTGCATAATCGGGGAGAAAAAATAAGTAATGATGCATTGTTTTATGCACATTTTATTACTAAAATGGCAAGAATGTGCTGAGGCTAGCAGGATGAATTCTGAGATCATTTAGAAAAGAGAGTCAACTGTACGAGTCATGCCAAACACAACACCTGCTATTGAGTTGAGAGAATGCCTCAAAGAAATCTATATTGGGAGAACTTTATCATTCTGCTAAAATGAGAGTTACACTTAATACAAATTCAGCAACAGGCCAGTTTGCAAAAGTTCTGCTTTAGGATGGGAGCGGAGTGGGGCAATGATCAGCTATCAGTTGACATTGAGAGTGAAAATGTCAAAAATACAATAAAAATATGAAACAATTGTCAATTTGTTTCAAGAAATGCTATTGAAAGGTTATCTCAGCCTCTCACAAAACTATAGAACCATAAGTAGTTTTCTGGACCTGCCATCCTATCTCCAAAAATTCCCTCTGTGAAAACAACTACTGTCAACATCATTCAAAAGGTACCCACCCAAAGCAGATAGTACAACTGAGTTAACATTAACTATTCCCCTAACTATTCAACTGTTTCTCAGTTCTCTGCACTCTCCTCACAATCTGCAACTGAAAGCAGCAGCACCCATCACATTGCCATAAACTTTGACTGCACCAAAGCAATACAAATCTGTCAAAAATGTTTATGTCCCATATGATCAATTTCACTATTGTGACAAATTGTACCAAAAGAACAGATATTTTTATTACAAGTGTTCCCCTCATCTCCTTAGATATGTTATTCCAGTTCATACACTTTCAGTTTCCAATGATATTGCCATTTTCTGTGACCATCAAGAAGTCTAAAAGATAGTTTCTTAACATTGCTGGTGTTAAAAAGTTAAGTCATAGTCAATTCTGTGTTGCTCACATATTGGAACAAGCAGACATCTTCCCATGAGAACTCCAAATCACAGAACAAGAAATGTTATCAGTCCCAGAATTCTTTCTGAATAGGCCATATTTCTGTTAGAATTGCTTTTGTTTTATGTGTTGCGTATCAATTTAGAATTACAAGAACTCTTATCCTTTATCTTTTACTTGTTTCAGATGTTTGACTGTAGCCATGCTTGGGTACCAACTTGAAGAATTTTTAGTCTAATGAATCAACCCTAGCACTTATTTTATTTTTTTAAGCCTGATATTTATTCTGTCAATATCTTTTACTGAACTGCTAAGTTACAGGGATGTAAACACACCAGCACCAGCTGCCAAGCAGTGGTGGAGGACAAACACATACACACACACACACACACACACATGCACACACACATAATATATATATACATACACGTACACACACTCACACACAGATACACAAACATATGCACACACATATATAATATATATATATACATATATATATATATATACATGCACGCACACACACATACACAAACACACACACGCACACACACACACGACGGGCTTTCTTCAGTTTCAAACTACCAAATCCACTCACGAGGCTTCGCTCAGCCCAAGGTTATAGTAGAAGACACTTGCCCAAGGTGCCACACAGTGGGACTGAACTTAGAACCACGTGGTTGATAAGCAAACTTCTTACCACACAGCCACTATAAAGTATAAAAGTTAGTCTTTTCTGAAGTCACAAAATATAAAAATATCAATAAATACAGTCTCAAACTCTTTACATTATAGACACCTGGAAGTATTTGACTTAGATGTGTATCTGATTTACAATAAAAAATATATGCAAATATAATTAGATACTAAAAGTGTTACATAAAAACTTGTTATAAATTAAGTCATTTAAATTTAACTAAATATGTTTCTACATATTTGGCATCCAGGCAACACTGGGTACTTCTACTAGTTTATATACAAGGAGATGCTGAAAAGTTCTTAGCTTTAAGGGTATTGCGAAAGGCCTGGTAGGAGACCCAACCTTCTGAGTTCTTTTACAGAAGGACTGCTGCAATGTGTGAATATGAAAGGGGAATCATTATTAACTGATCCTCCTGTATTTTCTTTTACCCAAAGCCAGAAACTTTCAGGCACCCCCTCGTTTGTGTATGTATGTGTGTATGTGTACACATGCATGCTTATGTACATATATACATATATATATATATATATATATATACACACACACACACACACATACACGCATATACATATATACTTGCATTCACATACACACACATAGATTCTCACATGCAGACACACACATTCTCTCTCTCTCTCTCTCATGCACATGCACACACACGCATACACACACACGCACTCGCACACACTCACATGCACACACAAACACACATAGCCCAAGACAGTGGTTATGATTCAGGAGTGATTTATCATTATTATGTATATGAAGAGTAATATGAAATGAATCAGGAAAAGCATAAATATATGTTGATGAATTTTATCTAATATACAGTCTGCCAGACTGTCAGACACACATGCATAAATGTGGTGCATAATATAACCGGACAGAGTGTTAATGTATATGATAGATGGAGTTCTAGTTTTTCTGAAAAAGAAAATGAGAAGTAAGGAGCCAGAGATTAAGGTTTTTAGTATACTCAAGTCTCTTACTCAATGAATACTATTGCACTGCAAGAATGAAGAATTGCTAAATTTACTTGTTTCTTTTATTCTCTTTTTTTTTATTATTATTTCCTCTTCTTTTGAAATATTGCCAGGTTTGAGAAGATTAATAGTGTACGTAGAATGTAAACTTTGATAAGCATAAAATGGGTTACACTAGAAGGAAAAATTTATTTCTTAGAGAACTGAGTGTTGAAAATAGGTAAGTGGAATGGGCAGTACAAATGTAAATGCTACAGCCAAACAACCTCACATCCACAGAGAATTTAATTTCAAACATGACAAACATATTGGCTTCAAGCTGCGTTATGGATCTTTAATAAGATTGTGGGCTACATATATTCCAAATTGAGAATTTTCTATGTATGTGCATAATAGTACGTAGTTGACTGTGTTTAATAATACTAGAGACATATATGTGATTCTTTACTAATGCATTGCTATATATGTATGTGCATAAATATAGCCAAAACTCTTTTTAGATATTCAACATGATACTGTCTGCACATTGAATATGCACAAGTATTAGATTAGAATCATTAGAATATACACTGCTTTTTGGCATGCAGCCTCTTAGATTTAATCTAGTAATAAAACCTTTTAAGATCCTTAAGTTTTAATATAAAATCAAGAAAGAATGTAGTGCTTTACTTATAACCTTATTATTTTAGTTCCTGATGCTTCATCTAAGTGTTGGTTCCTCAATGGAACTTGTTATAATATCTAATGTGTAATGCGTAAGATCAGACGATAAGTTATTTAATCCTTTTAGAAGTTACCTTTATTACATTTAGTCAGGAAATGAGGTGCCTATTCTGAAGTCTGGTGAGTAAAAATATATTAAATGTTTGAGCTGTTGTGATAACATATTAACCTTGATTAAGTCTTACATGACTCTCTAATGCCTTTTAATGCATGTTTTAAAATTTCATGACTAAAAAAATATTGGTTTAAAATTTGAGATGTATATCAAAGTGTGAGTGTTTATTTACTGGAAACCACTTGAACCAATGACAGATGTCCGTACATTATTCATTATTACTTGACCTGCTTGAAATAGCAATCAAATCTCCCTTAAATTTACCCCCTTGCTACAATTAAAAAAGGGAAGGCATATTAGATGATGTACTCCTAAATACTCTTAAAAATGATGAGGATTTCCATGAGTGTAATGCTTTCAGGTACAGGTTTGCTCACTCAAAGCTGACATGGTGTTAAATAGCAACAACTTGAGATTCCTTAGAAATTTCTCAGCAACAGAAGCTCTTATACTTGTGAACTCAACTATCAAGAAATAGAACACTATGTCTGTATATGACACAGTATAAATTATGTAATATCAAACTTCTCTCATAGAGATTCAGCTGTGCCAGACTTATAGCCCTCAGACATACTCTCTGGTGTCTTTGTAATTTATTTTGGACACATACTTAGTCTGTTATGAGATGGAAACTATTACGTGGCTTACATAAATGCAAAGGTCAATTTGGTAGACATATGAAAAATATGAGAGGTTACAGTTAAAGATTTATATAATATTTGAAATTATCAAGAGGGTAGTATAGAAATTCATTAATTTAGCAAAAAATATTCCCTTGAGTTAGGAAGTAAAAAGCTCTTTGAATCAATTTTTTTTTTAGTTTTTAAGAATACTATTCCCAAGACATGTTTTTTAATTAATTTTTGACATTTTAACACAACTTTTTCGTATGATTTATGTATATAAAATGAAGTCTAATAATAATTATTAATGCATAATATATTAATTACCAACACATTTTTTTTATTTGTTTAATTTCAAAGAAGATGCCGAGTCTGTGGCCTTCACAATACCTCTGAAACTGCTGAGATCAATGCCATTAATGTTCCTCTTTAATGGTTGCAAATAAAAAATTAGATAGCAGAAGGCAGATCTTAAAAGAAGTATTCAGTGTAATTTTTTTTTTTAATGGCTTAATCAAAGGCAGAAGGACAGACATGATGCTTTTCTCTGGATTTTTAATAGTGGCAAAAGAAAAAAAGAAGAAACCATGATTCATTGGTTATTGTAGAAAAAAGCAGCACGGCATGATAAGGAATTGTTCTTTGACCAAAGATCTAAGTTGAGTGCCAATGTGTTATTCTGCTAAAAGCACTCAAATACCATATAGTATTAAATCAGAGAATGAATTAGATCTACCATTTATTTGGGTATGAGACACTGTGGCATAGCCGTTTTGGTGTCGCTCATTCAATGCTGAGTTATTTGACATCAAACATTTTAATGTTTCTCTCTCTCTCTCTCTCTCTCTCTCTCTCTCTCTCGCTCTCGCTCTCTCTCTCTCTCGCTCTCGCTCTCGCTCTCTCTCTCTCTCTCTCTCTCTCTCTCTCCATGTCTGTGTGTCTGTGTTTCCGATGCTAAAATGTGCTGTTGCCTAAATAATTTGAATGTCCAGTTAGCCATTCCCAATCATCACATTCTGCACCTACTTATACACAAGGGAGGCTGTTGCATCAATGAGGAAGCTGAGGTTTCAGTGGCTCTCATATGATGTACCACAGTCTACTGGTACACTGTGGAGATGAGGTAAACTGGGAGGAAAGGGTCAGTGATGTCAATGACTGAGGGGACCTACCAGAAGAGGAAGAGTGAGGCAAGTCACATGGGTGGAAGTTGGACCAATGTGGGCCTCCTAACTTCAGGGCTGTCATAACAGATGAACAGATGGGTGTGGATGTACGAGCTAGAGAGGGGATTTGTCGTTATGTTCTAGCGATAGGTTAGGTGGGTAGGGCACTTTACACTATGAAGGATATTTAGGTGTAATGTGGGTCTTTAAAAATACTATAATTGATTATCCACTTCCTCCAGTTTTTGTGACCTTATGCCTACATAAGAAATTAATATAATTTGCAATTTAGGAATGGGTTGGTGACAGAGAAGGCATCCAGTCATAGAATACTGCCTCTAATTTGTCTTGTGTCCAACTAATGCTAGCATAAGAAAAATGTGGATGTAAAGAAGAAGGAGGACGAGGAGGAGATGATGATGATGACATATTTTTAGAATTAAAGGTTTTTTTTTAGTTTTCCTCAGTAAAGATGCATCCTTAAAGATATTTATACACTTTCAATTCACACCAAATTATAAATATTCCCCCACCTCTGATCTACATGATTACTCTGATAACAACTCACCATATCATAAAAAAGGGAAGGACACATTGACATATTTTATCTGTAAACAATAAGACAGGATCGTCAAGACTGGGATGTCCTGTTTTTGACTGTAGTTGATCAACATTTGAACAACAACAACAACATTAGCTAGCCTAATATCTTATGTTATCGAAATTAATTGCTTTGCTGTGTAGGAATTCATGGTTAAAAACCTAAGTTTAATGGAAAAAATTATTGGTAACTGAGCAATCATAATTTCGATTTTTATTGAAATCATTGTCAAATTTAATAATGCTCTGAGTAGCAAGCAGGTAAAATCGGTAGAGCATCAGAAAAATGGTATTTGTTCCTTCTCTTTACTTTCTGAATTCAAATCCCACCAAGGTCAACTTTACAGTTCATCCCACCCCTCTGCAGCTAATAAAATATACAAGTCAAATACTGGGACAAATGGTATCAAGTAATCTCCTCCTCTAGAAACTGCTGGCTTGGTGCTTCTGATGGACAATGTCTTGTCTAACCCTTTAGCATTTGCATTATTATGTCAAAAGTAATGCTTCTTTATTCACATTGTTTTGAATTAATCATGCATTATCTTGTAGCGATGATATTTTGATAAGGTACCTATTAATTTTTAGAATGATATTGTAGGGTTGGTGTGAGAAGCCAGAACTGGTCTATTTGAACATAAAACAGGCAGAACATTTTGGCTGGATATTGCCAGTTTAAATGCTAAATGGTTAAGGTATTGTTTATGTAGTTGTCATCCTATGTTTCTAATCAAACCTAAACACATAGGATTCCTTTGAGGAATCCATATAGTTGTAAACTACAAAATAAATTAATATATTTTCATATATCTCATTCCTATAAAGAATGCATAATAGTTGTAAACTACAAAATAGATAAGTATGTTTTCATACATAACATTTACTCACTCAGTTATTAATATAATATCAGTTATATATATATAATTACTTCAGAAAGTGGCAAGTGGAAATACCATTAATGGGAAGAAAGTGTTTGTATAAAGTGCGATATTTGATAAAGTAATGCAACATGGGATTGTTTCTGTCATTTTACTGAACCCGGTGTTTCTATTAAGATAAGTATGATATTTAATAAAGTAATGCAGTAGGGAATATTTCAACTGCCATTTTATTGAACCCACTATTTATATTAAGTATGTTATTTGGTAATGTTAAGCTATATGAACTCTTTTTAACTGCCATTTCTCGGAACCATGGAAATTTTATTTTGTAACTTTTTTGTTTTTCCTTATTTGTTGTATCATTTAACTGAACTTTTTTTAATGCATTATTTCAGTTACATGAAAGATTTCTAACAAACCTTGTGATTGCTTCAAAATTTCTGCATATAACAATATTGTCCAGCAGAATCATTTGAGCATTGGGAAAATGCCTTCCAATATTTGTTCCAGTTCTTTTTATGTTCTTAGATTAAACCTTGTTGAAGTCAGATTTGTCTTTCATCCCTCTAAGGTTGATAAAATAAAGTAGCAGTCAATGGTCTGAAGTTGATGTAACCAACTTACTTCCCTCAAAACTGCTGGCCTTGCGCCTACAATAGAAACACTTACTGTTAACACTCTTATCTTAATAAAATATAACCATTACAGTTCAGAGTATCAAAATCTATAGAATATCCAACAGTCTGAGCCAAACAACGCTAAAAAATCCCTAGCAAATATATTATAGACTTTGTTATTTTGACATATGTTATAGACTTTATTATTTTGACAAATATGTTATAGACTTTATATTTTAACATAGTTGACTTCTTGCTTTAGCACAAGGTTAGTTTTGTCACTGTCTTAGTGCTGATAAGCTATATGATGAAGGTTGGGATATATTTGAGAAAGGATATGGTTGTATTGATGTTGATTATTGTTAGATCAGCCTTGATTCAGTTGGCCAATGCTCAGCTATATATGTATAACTGAGAATGTATCTGTCTGTCTGTGTGCATCACTAAAACTGAAGAACTACCCAACCAATTTCATTCAAATTTTACACATGCCTTACTTAGGGTCCACTGCAGTGTCATGGGCCAAAAAAATGTTCAACTTCTTGCTTAATGCAAGTCCAGAGCAATCTCTTAGCTCTTACACTGTTTCCATATTACATGTCAAAAGTGAAACAATAATGTCTCCATTAATACTTTCACTATTATATGGTTTCAATTTCATTTACTTTCATTATGTATTTATATATATATTAGTTTCATTTTATTACTTTCAGTATGTATTTATATACATGTTTGTATATGTATGTACATATATATATATCATGAAGTACATTTGCCACCTAAATGTGGCTGACCCATATGGGACGATGCTACTGTAGTTTATAGGCCCAGAAAGACATCTCCTCCAGCTGGCTAATGACACACTGTCTGTGCCTGATCAGTATTTGTGAAGGGAAATCATCATTCCCATCTCTAGCCTGACGTGGTACACATGGACCCTGGTTTCTGACCCATCATCAGCGTGTGACAATCACCAACTAGGGATTGATTCTATATTATGATCACGTGGATCGAACATAAACAGGACAGCACAGGACATTACAAAACATAAAGATTATGAGTTTGTTTGCAATAAGCAAATGATGTATTTACAATGAATGTATTTACAATTTTAACGAAAAAATTTTTTATGTTTTGGCCAGAGAGTCCACTGGTTACACCATACGGATTTACTATGTATTTAAGCAGGGTCTCTCACACCCAACTTTCTCACCACATCTTTCCATCTTTTCTCATATATGCTTTGTGATAGACATCCTCTCTCCAGCCCTATCTTGCTCTTCAGATGATATCTGAAGTAGTAGAGCAAACCAGGGCCAGAAATAAAGGTTCATATCATGACTCCTTTCATCTTCGTCTTCCATATACACTCTTTCAGAACCACAACTGTGCATAACAAACTGACCACCCCTTCCTTTGGTAGTCCAGGTGGTGGACATACATTCAGCTGATAGCTGTATTCTTCCTAAATGTGACAGCACATGTTCCGTGTAAACTATCAGGCCTGAAATCTCCAGACAGTGAACAAGGGCATGCGGGACAGTTTCCTCATCCCACCCGCACTTTGGGCAAGCCGGTAGTACTGACATGCCATGTCTGGACAGTTCATCATGAACAGATAAAGTGTTCCTATAGGACTAGCAGGTCAAGGATGTTTGGTAGTTATCCAGGTAACCCAACCCGAAAGTTCTTTTAAACAGGTTGGCTAGCTGGTCCTCATCGAGTCCTAGAACTTCTCCCAGGACATCATCCCTCTTAGACTCTACCAGCCCACTATAGAGTACCGAGGTGGTATTCTCACTGCTGGCCTTGCTCGCCTTGTGGATTAGCATGAGTGCCTGTCAGCACTCTTTTTGCCAGTCAGTCAGATTGCGTCTTTTCACGAAACAGGGTTTAAATTCCAGTCACAGAAAGAACATTTCTGCCAGCAAATTCCATACCTGGTCACCTTCCAGGTAGAGTGAGAGATGCCCCAGCTTTAGCACATGTCTGTGCATGATTAGCCATGGCATCTCTAGCCCACTCTTTAGTGGGTTTTGGCAGCAAACAGAGTGCCGCACAAGCAGTTTTCCTCCCTTCCACAAAAAGTGAAAGAAGAGGCTTCCAACTTGGTTAGCCATGAATCAGAGCAAAGGACAACGATCAGACGGTAGGTGGTAACAGATGCGATATACACCTGCACCACCTCCGCCCTCCCTTTCAGGGATAGCGCCCTTCTGGACCAGGTCCAGACTAGAGCCTCCACCCTGCCTGCCACTTCACTCCAATTCTTCTCTGTTTGGAAGTCCAGTCTAAACCAGACTCCAAGCAACTTAACAGGACCTTCTGTCCAATGTCGTGGGACACTGGACAGTATCGTCTTGCCACTCCAGGTACTGAGCCACAAGCCGACGGACATGTCCTTGTTAATTTTTGCCCCTGCCACCACCTTGTAACCTTTGATTGCCTCCTCTACATGAGGTAGCTGAGTCTCATAAGTTATGGTGATGGTGACGTCATCCATGTAAACAGAAACACACTTACCACATCCCAATTCATTGGGCATGCCCCCACCCCAAATTCTCCAACTTGTGCAGCAATAGCTCCAGAGCTAGTACATACAGAAGTGGAGAGAGGGGACACCCCTGACAAATGGAGCACTTGATCTTAAACAGCACTGACAGGTAACCATTTATCTGAACCGTAGATTTGATGTCACCATAAATGGTGGTGACCCAGCCATGGAAGTCTGGGCCCAGCCCAGCCTAGCCGCCTTGAGGACCACCACTAGATACTGGTGGTCTACCCTGTCAAATGCTTTACTTTGGTCTAAATGGACCAGTGCCCCACCTTTACCAGATAACTTACCCACCCTGTCTAAGGTGTAGCACAGGAGATGGAGATTGTCCTGGATCAACCTGCTTGGAATGGTGCATGTCTGCACCTTCCTGACAAATTTCTCCGTGACATGCACCAACCTCTTAGCTAGCACTTAAAACCTTTAACTCTACATTAAGTAGAGTTATGGGCCTAAAATTACTGATATGGTCCCCATTGCTCGGGTCTTTTCTGATCAGCGTCACCACTCCCCAACTCACAGAGCTGGGAATCCTCCCATTCTGCTGCCAGTTGGTGTAGACGCAGGCCAGCAAGTGCACGAACAAGTCCAGCATACAACAATAAAATTCATAGGATAGACCGTCCAGCCCCGGCGACTTGTCCCCGGCGCACTCAGGCAGTACCTCTTCCACCTCTGCAGCCGTAATCGGCCCTTCACAGCATTTCACCTCTCGTGCCAAGAGTCTCAGTCCACTAGTGAAGAAGTCCCTTAGGAGCTGCTCACAGTCCAGTTGGTCACTCCTGTCGAACAGCTGGGCAAAATGCTGGTGAAAAGCCTTTCTCATCTCCTCCTGTCCTTCTATTGAACGCCCCTCTTCATCTGTTAAAGACTTAATAGAGGCTTTTCTACCTCTCTGACTCTCCACATGATGTACCCATCCAGCAACATTAATACCTTCCCTTTGCACCACACAAAGTTTAGCTCTGACCCTACATCCTTCGTGTTTGGCTTTGAGATGACGGTACAAAACCTCTCTCACCGCCAACATTCTAGATGCAGAGCCAGACGTCATGGCCTCGTCTCATTCCTTAGTTAACATCCCTTCTATCCTAGTTTTATCTAGACTTAACTGCTTGCTAAATCTGATTGACTTGGAATGAATGACTCATTTGAGGGTGCACCACCACCTATTATTGATAATGGCACCTGTTAATGCCCTCCGCACTAACTCCTTAACCTGAGCACAGAAGATTTTACAAGTCAAAATAGACTTGTTCATGTTCCAGTATCCAGGTCCCTGTCTATGACACTTACCTAGGTACACCCTGCACGTCACGAACTTGTGATTCATGTAGGAGACACAACAGAAGTGTGGACAACTAGCAGCATGCCTATCTCTATCTCTAACAATAATCCTATCTAAGTAAGATCTGTATGAACTGTCGTTATTAGACCATGTCCACTGTGGAACAAGTGGCTCATCCGGTCTGTACTGGTCCACTAGATTATAGCTCTCTAGCAGCCTTTTGAGGTCAGGATTTCCCCTTCTATCTGCCAAGCCAACATTATCCACCCTTGCATTGAGAATAGTGTTAAAGTTTCCTAGTACAACTAGACTTTTAGACGTCACTAAGAAACTCTCCAGGTTCCAGTAAAAAGCAGCCTGCCTACACTTGTTTGGAGCGTAGACAGCTACCAACCTGAAGGACTGTTTACTCATGTGTGCCACATTGAGAACAACCAACCTACCTTCTGAGTCTAGAAAGACTGCACTTATCTGCACGTCCAAGTTTTTTCCTGAATAGGACCACCACGCCACCCCCACCCCCACTGACTAGGAGAAATGATGGCCCACTCAGCTTGGACTCAGTTACAACACATATATCAATTTCTAGTGACATAAGGTCGTTCAGGAGGCAAGTTTGCTTCCATTTCAACCCCAGGCCATGCACATTTATGCACCCTAACTTAAATTGCATAGAAAAGTGTACTTACATTTTGAATTTGGGGAGAGGCTGTATGAATTCAGCTTCCCCGCCACCCTCCTTTTTCTTTGGTGTAGCCGCTGGACTCACAATGAATTTCTTGCTGGCCATCTCTGTGCTGATGTCTTTAATGTCTTCTTTATATCTTACTAAAAGTTTGTTAAATAAACTCACCTCTATTCTGGCCATCCGAATGTAAGGTGGCAAGTCCTGATTTGCTTTGTACACTCATGCTTTGTGGTGAGCACATATAATCCATGACAAAGCTTCATTGCTTTCTTTGAAAGCTACTATTTTATATTGTAGTTTGGGTTGGAGTTTGGTGAAGGGTTTTGACTGGGGGTTGGTGTGGGGAGATTTTTCTTGTGTGTCTGCGGTTGCTTTCAGTGTTTTAGTATGGGGAGGAAAGTCTGGGACTGAGGCCTTTTTTCTTTTTTGTGACTTCACCATGATGAATTGTGTCTCTTCTTCTGTGTAAGCTGTTTCTTGCCTTGTTGTTTCGCTTTCCTTGGGCACTTCTGTTTGTTTTTTGTTTTCTTTTTCTGTTGTTTCTTTGCATTTTGGTTGAGTTTTTTGTTGAGGAGGGGGCCTCGTTTTTCTCTTCACATCCCTTGCAGACATGGCTGTTTTTGCCACACTTAAAACAGCGCGGCCTACATCCCTCTACACTCACTCTCATGCTCAGCCCCTTCCCTATGAACACCCTTTCGGGAAGCCCTTTGAGAATTTCCATGCTGGCTTGTACTGCCATCTCAAGCGACTGGCCTTTCCAATTTTCATCCTCCTTTTTCTGCATTTGCAGAATGGACATTTTTTCCTCCAAATCGTACAAAACGGCTGCTGCTATCCATAAAACGTCCAGCCCGGCTGGAATTTCCTCCACTTTGATTTTTGCCGTGCTTCTGCCTAAATAAGTTGGCAGGAGAATTATGTCTGCCTTTTTCAGTGTCAGTGTAGACAGTTCTTCAGCTGTACTTTCATCAGCGAATTGTGCTTCTACTGTAGCACTTTTTAAAACTCGTCCAACATATCTAATTCTGTTCTAAATGGGTTGTAAACATTTTTCGATGAGTTTGCTTTTCACCAACATTATTCTTTTTTCTTTCAGACTGTACATCTTATAGACGACAGTTTTGGCAGCTATATTTTGTAGTGTTTCCTGGGGAGGGAGTAACTTGGTGTCATTCCCTGTTTACTTAATCATGTTACGATACTTGAACAGTTCCATCATGGACACATTCAAATTTACTATGTTGCTGCCAATGCCAGCCGAAAAATTAGTTTTTTCCTTTTCAACCTTTTTTTTATACTTTGGTTTATATTCTCTGTAGCCTATTCCATCTCTGGGAAATTGAAAATTGACTCCAAGTCAAAATCCATAATGAATACAAAAGTTCCTTTTATAGGACACCCAAATTTTCAAAAAATATTTGCTTAGTAACAAAAATATTTTATGCCAAAAATGTCTATCAAATAGATATTTAAACAGTATGTAATTCAAAGATAACAGTATTTTTTTTCCCCCGCAAGGTGAAAATTGCCATTATTGACATGAACAACATTCAACTTGCCAATCACCAGCTAGGGAGGAGAAGTGATTTCGAACAAAAATGCATATGCTTTTTTCCAGCAACAAAAAGTCACTGATCTCAAAAAAGGAGAAACAAGCAATAATAACTCTCTGAGCAAGATGTAAACAGTAGCTGCACGACATCATGAAGTATATTTGCCACCTAAATGTGGCTGACCCATATGGGACGATGTTACTGTAGTTTATAGCCCCAGGAAGACATCTCCAACAGCTGATCAGGCACAGACAGTGTGTCGTTAGCCAGCTGGATGTCTCCTGGGGCTGAATTACAGCAACATTCGTCCTTGCCATGTTATGTTGGCAAACAATCTTTACTCCAAAGTACTGTTGCTGAATATCTCTCATTGTGAGATTTAAAAATAGTAATTTTCTAAAATAATTTGTGTATTGTAGAAGTATAACCAATTTATTGCAAATAAATTTTAACAACAAAATCTTATATGAACTCTGGTTGAGAACCACTGGTTGAAAGTATAATATATATCCAGGACTGCAATACATAGTAGTTCTAGCAATTGTATAGAGGTGACCAGTTTGGCTTTGGTTGAATGAGATCTGTAATGCAAGTGCTGTGGAATGCTAGTGAGTTCCTAACAAGGAAATTGTGTATGGCTACTCCAGTTCAATTTCTAGTCAAAGCATATTTCATTTATTTCTCATAGGTAAAGGTAAAATTACCCTCTCAAGTCATGCCGACTTACAAGGCCTAGTTTCCTAGTTTCATGGCATATAAATTCCCACCTGGACAGGATGCTTGTCCATCACAAGATTACTCATTTTTGCCAGCTGAGTGAACTGGAGCAATGTGAAATGAAGTATTTTGCTCAAGGACATAATGTGCTGCCCGGTCTAGGAATTGAAACCACAATCTTATAATCATGAGTCTAACATCCTAACCACTAAGCCATGTGTTTCCACATTTATTTCTCATACCAACCATAGCAATCAGTTTTAAAAGATACAGGTTTGGCAAAACTAATTTGTTTTTGATATACAACAGGGAAAGAAAATATCTAGTAGTGACACAATGAGCCATTAATAAAAATCGTTGAATATTTGCATATTATTTCATTAAATCTTTGATATAATTTAAAATATACAAAAATTACTTTCTCTGAGATTACTTTCTTCACACTCATCTAAAATTACACATTGAGTAATATTATACTATGTTCAGGAAACTATCATTTATCTAACAAACAAACTTTCCATCACAAACTGCCATCAATCAGGAAATCTTTGTTAAGATGCATTTCCTACTAGGTTATTACACCAAAATCTGCTCTTCTGAATTTTCTTGTACTGTACCAATCCATTTAAAGATATCCTCAACTACTATCTCCCTTCTTAACTAGTTAATCTCTATTAAATTACCAGGCTCCATAGGACTGGCATTGAATTTCAGTTCTGGGCATCAAAAACTTGTATGTGCAATACAAGAGCCACTCACTGGTTCATGCATTTTATCAAAACATAATTCTACAGAAACAAATTATGGAGTTAGTTTTTCCTGTTGAAGAATTGTGGCATAGTGGGTGATCTGCCGCAAGTGAAAGGGGAAGTTAGTGGGTAATGCACTGGAAGCGAGAGGGGAAGTGACATCAGATGATGAAATGAGAAATTGGAAATGTCCTTGAGTGTCCTAGATTCTGGCCAACAGTTTCAGATAAAAGAGTGCATCTGGGTCACACAGTAAGTTTTAGTTGACAATTGAGATCTTTTTTGGAGTCATTTGTCAAAACAAAGCAAGAGACTTATTATTTAAACTCTGCACTGCATATTAGCAAACACTCATCAATTTCACAGTGCTTCCACTGCTTGCTGGGGAAAACTGTACCACTCACTATCCTTACCTAGAAATTAGGTGGACTAGTGAATGTCTTAGCCATAGACACATTACAGTGTAAATAACAGAACATGAATTGTAAAACCTTCAATAGTCGTTTCACTATCAACTTAGCCATCTTAGCGGGTATCAAAAAGTTCTGGAATAGTTATATTTAATAAAAAATAACTTATTTACCCAAGTTTTAACATCATCTCCTTTGAAATAGTCACTTTGTACAGCAATACACTGGTCTCAGCATTCCTGCCACTTTTGGAATCTGACCTGGAAGTTATTTTCCATAAGCGATTTGCTCTGAATCTCGACAACGGTGTTAAAACAGTGTCCTTTGAGCTGCATTTTCATCTTGGGAAAGAGATAGAAGTCTGCAGGTGCTAAACCTAGCGAATAGGGTGGGTGTGGAAGTGATACCATGTTATCTTTAGTAAGAAACTCACAAGTGAGCAAAGCTCAGTAACAGGGTGCATTGTCATCATGAAGAATTCAATTCTTCCTGCTCCACAGATCCAGTCACTTTTACTGAATGTCCTCCCCCAAATGCTTCAGAACATCACTATATAACTCTCAATTGACAGTCTGGCACTGGGGAATGAATTCTCGATGCACAATGCCACATTTCTGGGGGTAATGTTCATGGCATGCCTTCCAGATCACTCGTTGTCTTCCAGGGATGCTCTTTCGCTTTTGAAACACCTGTGCTCCTCAAAACACTGTGTGCAACCCATTGCCACATTTGCTGTAAGCTTGCTGAAGCATTCTCAATGTCTCTGTAGTAGACTTCTCAAGTTTAACACAAAATTATACGTTGGATCTTTGTTCCTGTCCATGACAAAATCACAGACTACAGCTTACACATGATCAAAAACACACAAATTTCACAACTTGCAAAGTAAATACAGCAATGTCACTTGACACACTAACATGAGGTTTAAATAAGTGCAGAGTTTAAATAAGGTCACCTCTAGCTCTCACTGCGCATGCAACTGTGCGCACCCATCTATTGGTGTGCTACAAAACTAATCTGGGAACTTTTTCATACTACTTTATACACCTCTTTCTTTTTAGATACTGTAGTAAATATTAATCAATCCTTTATATTTAGAATTACATCTCATCATTTCTCATGATTCAAACAATTAACAAATATCAATGTTACTGACTTCACCCAATTATCTCATCTTCTGATCCTGTAGTGTCAACCTGCAGATAATTTATTTATTAATTTATTTAAAGTCCATAAAGCCTCCATAGTTCAAAGCTGACCATGCAACTGCACTTGTGTGTGCAGACTTTCACAAAATATTTTGGGAGGAAGATTGACAACTGCTTTCCCATGCATTTTCCCCTCTCCTTGCCAGGAGAAGAAAAGCACTGATACAACTTGGCATTAGTGTCATTGCAAATATTGCTGGCAGAATGCGGCAAAAAAAAAAAAGAATTAGATATTGGAAAGCATGTTGTTCAGCCCTCTAATGGTGCCATTAATCCACTGCTCTGAATTGATACTTTTCATTGACCCAAAAAGCAGGAAAAGTAAAAGTAACTTCAGTAGGATTTGAACTCAGAACAAATACTGCATGTTATTCTATCCAACACACTAATAACTCTGCCAATTCACCAACTTGTTAGAGTGAACAAAGAAAAGTCCTGAAAAATATCTATTTTTCATTTAATTTCAGTTTATTGAATTTTGTTCAGTAACCAGACATACTTTTGCAAGAGTTACTGCACTACAAATGGCAGTCCCAGTATACAGTCTTTATTATCTAAGAATGAAGTTAAATGTAACTAAGTCATTTCTTTAATATCATTGTAAATAAACAATTTATAGAGAGTTTACAGACAATCAATATCTTATTTCATATAATAATCATTGTCAGAAAAAGACTATTGATTTTGGGATGCACCAACACTTTTAAATTGAGATTTGGGGTGTGTAAACACATTTAAATTGAGTTTTCATTATAGTCACAAGAGTGATTGTAGTCTTAAGAGTGATTGCTTGATAGGACTATACAGTGACAGGAAGTTTTTTGGAAAACAGCCATAAGAGCAGGCAACCTGACATTGAGTTATATATAGCTTGTTCTTAATTCTGTGAGACAATATTAAATAATTAACAATACAACTCAGTGAATAAAGTAAGTAAAAATATTGATTTTTTTAAGAATTTATAAACTTCAAGAGAATGTAAAATAATTCTATTCATTTCTTTTTTTTTTTTGTCTCAAAGCAAATGATAAGGCTACAAGTATGGGCTGAAAGGTTCATAGGCTGACTATGAAGGAGTTGTGCTAGAGCTGTGAAAACTTGGATGCATTAATTTCAACTCCTCTTATTAGTAACTGCACTGTTTCTTTCCGACTATTCAAAGACTTCAAAAGTAACTAATAGCAATTTCTCTTGAAAATGGACAAAATTTAGCATTGTTATTATCATGTACCTTCAGTAAAAGGGTTTAGTTTCTAAGGACATTCATACTGACATGGTTGCTACATTAAGGAATGATGCTCCAAGATTCATCAACAGAGGAAAGGTAAACCACAAAACTTATGAGGGGAAGGGAGAGTGCAACTGTCACCACCTAAGAAAACATTGATCATGTTCACCACATGGTGATGGATCACAGGCAATTGATTATAAATCAAATAGCCAATGCTATTAGAATATCCCATGAGAGAGATGAGAATATTCTGCATAATGAACTTAGCATAATGAAGGTTTCTGCTCAGTGGGTGCCATGTCTTCTGACACCTGATCATAAGCACACACCAGGCTGATCACATCACAGGAAAATCTGATGTTGTTTGAGGCAGACTTAGCTAGTTTGCTTGAATATTTTCTGACCCAGGTTAAGTGTTGGCTTCATCACTTTGAGTCAGAGATAAAGGCCCCCAAAGAAGGCCAAGATCATTTCATCTGCAAGGAAGGTGATGGCCTCAGTTTTGCAGGAGACAAAAGGTATTGTGTTCATTGAGTATTTTGAAAAGGGCTGCACCATCAATAGAGAGTATTATGCCAACTAACTGAGACAGTTATGAAAGGCTATCAAGACCAAACACCTAAGAAAACTGACGAAAGGGGTCTTGATTCTCCAGGACAATGCTCCAGCTTACAAGTCCTTGGTTTTAATGGCTGCTGTGCATGACTGGCTTTGAACTCGTTGATCAGCCTCCCTATTTTCCTGATTTGGCCCCCTCTGGCTATCTTCTATTCCCCAAATACTTGGTGGCAACCAGCATTGCAGTGATGATGACATATCTACTGTTGCTACTAGTTACTTTTGAAGTCTTCTTTAAACAGTCAGATGTCAGTTTACCTGAAGAAAAAAAAAACAATGCAGTTATAAATTAGAATAGTTGAAATTAATGCATGCAAAATTTTGCAGCTCTAACATCACTCCTCCAAAGTCAGCCCATGAACTTTTCAGCTCACCCTTGTATAAATAATAGTGTGTTGATATTGGGTTAAAAACCCCTTTGGATACAAAATGCTTATTGGAGATGCAGGGTCAAATCCCACAGACAGCCTTTAACTTTTTTTGTCCAAAGTGTTTTTTTAATCCAATATATTTACATACTATTATTTAAAGCTTTATCATCTGCTTTGAGATCCACTGTCCCAAACATGGATTATCTTTTACCTTTTTAACTTTTACTTGTTTCAGTCATTTGACTGCAGCCATGCTGGGGCACCGCCTTGAAAGGATTTAGTTGAACAAATCGACCCCAGGGTTTTTTTTCAAGCCTAGTACTTATTCTATCGGCCTCTTATGCTGAACTACTAAGTTACAGGGATGTAAACATAATACACTACTTGTCAAGCAGGTTTGTGTGTGGAGATAAACACAGACACAAAAACACAATACACACACACACACACCACAAAGACACAATACACACACACACACCACAGACACAATACACACACACACACCACAAAGACACAATACACACACACACACCACAAAGACACAATACACACACACACACACACACACACATATATATATATGGCAGGCCTCTTTCAGCCTGAGACTATAGTAGAAGACACTTGTCCAAGGTTCCATGCAATGGGACTGAACCTGGAACTATGTAGTTTGGAAGCAAGTTTCTTACCACACAGCCACATCTGCACCTGTTATTATAATTTTTTTTTTCCTGTCTCCAACTTTTATGTACAGAGTGCTATTAAACTTTTAGTTAAAAGTTCTTAGTTCTTTGTTACCATCAAAGGACTTCCCTATCAACAAATACTGCTGAATGTTGTAAATAATATTAGAATAATAATTGAATTAAGACTGCTTTTTACTGATGGATAAACTAGAACTACCCAACATGCACAGCAAATGCAGATGTAATCAACTTATCCCCACCCCCAAATTTGCTATCCTTATGCCAAAATTTGAAACCAATATATAAAGGAAAACATATTTATCTGTCAGTCTTAAGTGATAATGGGGAAGCATACTTATGATCAAAGGTGATCCAGTCTTGACTAACCAATTTTGTCTTCGTGTGTCTGGGACTCCACTATCCAATGTGTCCTTGTATTTTTAAGACTATAGAGCCATTTGAGAAAGATATGGATGATGTTATTTCTAATAACAGCTTCCTTTTATTAGCTTGATAGATATAATGCTTCTTTAATATGTTTAAAAGAGCAGACAGTTTTAAATTTACAATTATTATATTTCATTAAGCTTGTCATTAAACAGATCAATCTAATTTATAAGACTTCTTTTCAATCTTATTTGAAAAATACAACAGTAAATATTGTATACCATCATCATCGTTTAAGCAGACGTTAAACGATGATGATGATAGAATGGCTATAATTAGGTTATATTTTTAGAAGAATAATAGTTGTCAAAATTGTGAAATAAATTCATTACAATGTCTTGTTTGACTCAAATTACACAAGTTTATTTTATCATGATGAACTCTATTTCCACTGTATAGTAAATATTTTCACCATCTCATTTCCTTGATGAAAACAAAATATCTCAAATTCTTTGCTTAACTCTCTGAGTGCATCTTGTAGATATTTCCTGTTTGCATTCTAAAACTAAATACAGAAATCATCTTTTTCCTTTCTTAATGTAAACTGTCCTCTAAAGCAGGCACATAAATTCTGAACAAATTAGACTTATCGTTAGTCTAGATTCTGTTGCTTTGTACTCAGTTTTTATTCATTATTAGTATTTTTTTTTCTTTCGCAAATGAAAATATAGTCTACACTGAATTCATTAACTTTTGTTGAATATATAGTTTATATAATATTTTAAATGCTACTTTGAACATAGTTTATTAGCTTATTTAATTCTCTGAATCAGGCATGGCTGTGCGGTAAGAAGCTTGTTTCCCAACCATATAGTTCCAGGCTAAGTTCCACTGCATGGTACCTTGGGCAAGTGTCTCCTGCTGTAGCCTCAAGCTGACCAAAGCCTTGCAAGTGGATTTGGTTGACAGAAACTGAAAGAAGCCTGTCATATATATATATATATATATATATATATATATATA